>NC_043766.1:29492555-29520055 GCF_902148845.1 Salarias fasciatus | reverse complement strand
CGGCGTGAGTATAAGAGGAATTAAGGTTATTACCAGGTCATTATAAAGGATAAAGCGGTTGCAGAGACTCCTCAGTTCACATATCTTTCCACAGCTTTAATATACTCTGTCTCGCTGTGCATTGACTAAAAAGAAAGTTGTTTAATCTCATTCTGTCTGCCTTTATAGGTCATCCACCTCCACTCAAGTGTATGCACATGTACTGGCGTGCAAAAAGGAGAGAACACACAGCGACTAATGTAATTTTTGTATACACACCTGTGGAATGCACTCATGGTCTCCCACCTTTCTGCAAACGTCCCCTGCACTGTTTATTTCACCATTTAACAAGCCAAGCTAGTTATTTTCTGCCTTTTATTCATGCATATCCTTTCACATTTGTACATGCATTTTGCAAGTCACACTTGTACAACACGCCCACTCATGTATTTCACATCTTGCAGATGTACAAACACCCACTCACATCAAGAACCAGCTGGCCATTAACACTAGCATGACTGTCCATAATGATTTAACCTGTCAAGTGTGATCCCACCGCGCAGCGCTGCATACAGCGTAGTGCAATGGCCACCGGGAGTTTGGAGTCAGCTCTGACAAATGGCCAAGGCTGGCAGTGGATCGGGAGACTTGCGGGCTGTCTGACTTATCACTCTACCAGCAGACGCTATTACAGCTCCCAGGTTTGTCTGCAGGCTGCTGTGCTCCCTCGGTCCTCTCACTTGCTCATGCCGCATTCTTACTCTGTCAGCGTGTTTTTCTTTTTTTCCTTATCGCTAGTAATTCCAAGCTGAAGTCATAGATGCTTTATCGGTACCCCTCGACAAAAATTAACAATACTGCTGAAAAATGGCAACCTACAAAAAAAAAAAAAAAAAGAAAGAAGAAGCATAAAACCATGAGAGGGTGACTGAAAATGCTTGCTTCTCACTGACACCCTGCTTCAGAGTCATACAGTTGGACACATTTACATTTGTAGTCATTCAAGCGTGACCAGAGGTTTTATTTAATTTTTTTTTTTTTTTTTTTACTGCAACTTGTTTCTGACAAGACAGTGAGCACGGCAATCCTGTTCAGTTTTGCTCAGCATCCTGATAGAAACTTAAGGCTTGCATCAAACACCATGCTTTTTCTTCTTCTTCTTCTTCTTTTTCTTCTTCCTCTTCTTCTTCTTCTTTTGACCAATTAAATTTTAAGGCTCTGTCACGTCAGCTTTAATAACAAGAGCTTTTACTTTTAATGTTTGACAGTATGCGATATATTTGTATTCACAGTCAAGGCTGCAGGCTGCTGTGATGCTTCCTGCTTTGTTATGCGGTCTGACAAATCATTCCTCTTGGTGTCACTGCATGGGCCGTTAAGTGTGGACTTGATTAATCGTGTACTGAGGACAAAAATCTGTTCAGGATTCAACTAGTCAGAAAAAAAAGCTGGTCCTTACAAGGTGAACCATCATATTTACGGGAAAGCCTTGAAAATAAATAGTTTATCATTTAGGGAGGAAAAAAAAAAAACAGATTTATCTCCACAGTTGGGGAATCTGAACAGTAAATACAACCTTGGTATCTATAAACTAGTTTTGAAAGAAATGCAATTACAGCAGTATCAAAGCTGTAAACACATGTTTTCAGTCAGTAAATTACAATGTCAATGCCTTTCATCCAGAACAGATCACTGCATTTCTTTTTTTTTGTGTCCATCTGAATGGTTATAATCTGCCCATATAAATTCAGTATTTTCAAGCTTTTTTTTTTTTTTTTTTCCCAGAAGGATTTATTTACTCACAGGAATTAAGTATAAATAAAAAAAAAAAAGTTATTGGTTTCATATATGTAATGTATACAAGAAATACAACTTTTTCAAAAGTGTGATTCGATTTTGTGTTGATGACTTTCTGTATGAAGATTTCAGATTTATTTCCTTCAAGAACTTTCACAAAGTCCACAGACAACTCCAGTTACCTGAGCTGCATGTGCATGTAATGCTTGTGTCTTATTACCGTTTTTTTGGGATACATCTTGAATAAAGATCTCTTTTTGTTTCGACTTTTCAACATTTTTCTCTTCCTTTGGGGTCCTTCATTCCCCCATCTTGACAGATACAAGTGTTTCCCTTATTGTTGTTTTGAATAATAACTATCATTGCAAAGTTTCTTCCTCAGTTCAAGTGGTTTACTCGGATGCAATTATCTTTACAGCCTTACAAAACCCGGCCGATATTAAGTGTATATGTTCAGGTGATAATGCTTGATAGCTATTCTTCAAAAAGACCTACATCTGGCATTGTGTCAACAGCAAATCTGTAGTTTGGCTCTTTTCACATTGCCGCTCCTGGGCGACAGCTTTGAAGCTCAACTTTAGCTTATTTGGTAAAACTGAGAACAAGCTGACTCATATGAATTATGCAACACTGTCAAGCAGCACGCCATACTCAAATTGACTTGCTTCAAGTAGCAGCCAAGAGACAAATGCGACATGGTCTGAGGCTTACCTGTTGTACAAAAAGCACTTTTTTCCCTTGCTCTGAAAAAGATGTCTGCACCTCTGTGTATTTCTATTCTCAGTCTGTTTCTCTGTCCTCTTGCTGTCTCCCTTTCAGCCTTTCTTTTTTGTCACTCTTTGCCTTCGCTGCTGTGTTTCTGATGTGAATTTTTCACCATGGTATTTGTCTGTTCTTTTTTTCTTATGTACACAGAAAGAAAAAAAAAAGATCGCAGGGCTTTTTGCATGATGGCTATTCAGGGATTGCCAGACATCTTTTGAATAGGATTGTTAAAAAAAAAAAAAAAGTATGGGTAAAGCCTATTGTTAGAGAAAGAATGATACAAACTTTTCAGTAGGAGGATGACATTAAGAAACTTTATTTGAACTTTGTGGGAACTACGGCATCCGTTGAACAATGCGTCAGTAAAAAAACAAACCATTATTCTTTTTACTTTGAATGGAGGTAGACTTTACACAAAAAAAGAATATATCAAACATTAATGTCCCAAATCTCACGATTTATACACGCTTTGTCCCAGAACATAATTGCTAAGGGATTTTTTTTTTTTTTTTTTTTTTTGATGACGGTACAGATGTTCACAGATTTCTCTTTTGTCTTCCTTTTGTACTGCTTGTCATTGTACCTGTGTTTGCTGTGTGCCACTGATTATGTGTCTGCTTTGTCTGGTTTCCAAACTTCATGCCTAAGTTTATGATAGTAGATACTGAAGGAGAGGGTTGCTTGATATCATCAAATTTTATATCATCTAATTTCCTTCATGTGCCTCCTCAAATGGCCAGCCTTGTCTCATTCTCACATCTGTTCTGAGTTAAAGTCCTTTCCCATCCCGACAGATCCCTCATCCCTCATGTTGAATTCTGCCTCTGGACCAGGTCATTATTGAAAATGAAAACCAGCTCTCATCTGAATTACCTTGTAAAATAAAGGTTTAAAGAAAAGAAAGAATTCTTTAATTTGTCTCGAACTGTTGCCTCAAAATGGTTCTATATCTCAGTGAGCCTCAACAGGGCATATTTACATATGTAAATAAGGTAAAATAGGTTAAGTAACGCAAACAATCTATTTAATTGAATTTCATTTCTATAGTGCCAAAGCCAAAAAAAAAAAGGGTTTAATTTCAGATTTACTTTGATGTCTCAAGTGTTTGATAACTTCCACCAACAACATGTCCAACTTCATGATATTGCATTTTATTGTGTGCCTCTGAGAGTTAATGCTCTCACTCCATGGCACACTCAAAAACAAACAAAGAAACACTACCATTTCCAGGACAAAGGTCTCGTGAAAATAGTGCGTAGCACACACAACCCTTATTTGACTTACTGATGTTTGTGAGAAATGTCAATCGTGGTTGTAATTGTTTTTTCAAGGAAAGTAAAATTCGGTCCTGTCTGTTTTTCTTCTTTTTTAATTCCAGTTGTCGTGATTGTCTGTTCTTGTGTCAGTGTTGAAAACCTTGCCTTTTGAAGTTTGATGTCCTTGACTGAGCATCTACTGATCATCTTGTAGCTCTGCTCATTAGCAAGTCAAGTCTTTCATGCCAGCTTTCTCTCATCTTTAAAACCTCATCTCCTTAGGTCTTTTTTCTTTAACCCTTCATGCACCTGTGCATCACTGATTGGATCTCTTGAGCACTGAGCGTTTGCTGCTGTGATATTCAACAAACTTCACTGCACTTGTGACTCCTGAGTTGTGCGTTTGGTTCTTCGGCCTATGTTGATTATTGAGAGCTGGTCTAGCAGATCGTGGGGCTAAGGCATCATACCTCTGAATGTTGGCTTTTTTAAAACCAAACCATTGCTTTTATCCCCCTCATGGCTCACACACTGCTTACACAGTAAATATACTTGCATAAGTCCTACTTTGAAAATAAGTTGCGGAATCGATGCATTTGCTTTATAATAGTAAGGGAAAATGAATTTCCTGTTAAACAAGTCATAAGTGCACAGTGTTATCTTGTTATATTAAGAGCACTTATTTTCAGATAGACAAGTAGGTCACAACTTGCAGAGACTTTTCATAAGGGCTTTGGAAAAATCTTGAGTGGAGATGTACTTGTGTTTGTCTATTATAGCTGTTAATACAATGTCCAAGCAGCTGCTGCGGTCCTGGATTGCAGGGATGGAAGTCACAAATGACAAATTCGCACAGTTCTCTCATTTAGCAATACTTTGGTTTCATCTGTTTTCAAGTCTTTAATTTCACTTGAACTTTGGCACAATTTAAATCATGTGGATCATTTTCATATTATTGAAGTTATCAGATTTATCTTTTGGCAACAGAATGAAATGATTTAAACCACTGTACAACTGAGATCCCATTTACACAATGTCGTTTTTCTGTTTTTGTTTCAGAGAGTTTCCTCTTGGAGTTCCCGGATAAGTCCATACAACACATAGAAATCATTCTAATGGGAGCCTTTAATCTCTATATTTACTGTTCAAAAGCAGGTTTATTATCAACAGTGTTAACAACCGGTGACATGCTTGACCTTTCCTATGATTGAACCATGACCCCAATTTCATTGGATTTTAGGCAACAAAACTTTCTGAGGCCAAGTGCCATGGTCAGTAAAAAGGGAAGAAAAAGGTTGGAAAAAAAAAAAAAAAAAAAAAACTTTAAAAAGGGTTCAGGTTAAGTTCATATAGTTTATTATTTTGGTCCTAATTGCAATCACCTTGCGGACATGGGATGCTATTAATGAAATGAATAATGTGTGGAATTGATCAAAAATCTCAGTATTTCAAAAGGTGTCACCCTTGATTATGCTGACTCATATTTGCATAATTAAATAAGGTGTTATACAACACAGATGGGAAAGTAGCTATTTTCTTTTTCCTCAACTGATTGTAATTGGCAATACAGACTTCATAAAGAACATCTGAAACCAAAGTAATGATACAGATGAGGCTTTAGTGCAGAAAAAGAAAAGAAAAAGATCATAAAAAAATTCGTTTTTGCATAGCAGGGCTTACTTTCTCATTTTCAGCACTTTCCTGCCTAGTTGTTCCTTTTATTTTGCACCTCCCGGTGTGAACTACCCTCTATTGAGAGCCTTCAGCAGGGATGTACTATCACTTCATCCATTCTCTGTGCTCAGTCACTGATTTTCAGGGTCAGTCAGAGGAGGCTGAAGCCAACCTCAGCAAAGCGAAGGCAAATGGCAATGAAGACACCCGCACTTCTCTGACTACCTGGGCTAACATATTCATCACATTCATTCCTCTTATCCCTGTGGGCTATTTTGAGTGTAAACCCACCTGACCTGCATGTGTGAACACAGAAAGCTCATGAACTCCACACAGTCAAGCTGCCATTGGGTTAGAAACCCATGACCCTCATAATGTGAGGCAACCGAGCGCTGAGCCACTACGTCGGCCATCAATAAGTCATTACCTCATTAATTTTGAGACACTTTAATCATTACAATAAACAAGTGAGTCCTTTGCCAAGAGGATTAACAGCCGTTCCTGGCTTCTACATTTTGCATTGAGTGCTATCAGGTCAAAAGTGGTAGGACATTTTCTGGCTTGCTTAATGCACATTGATAGCTTTAGCGGAAGTTAGAAAACAGACAGGGGCTCATCAAACATAAACATGGATTGTTTGACAAGAGTGACTGAGGAAAAAATTGACAGAAGTCACACTGTGTATTTGCAGAGGTGTGTTCAGTGGTAACAAGCTGTGGGGAAAATTGACCGAGATGGACATACAAGATAGACAATTATGATAAAACACAGAGGACCACATGAGTGAAGTCCAGTCTGTTTACATCTAAAACTCCTTTGTTTCACTATTAACCGCTGACGATACTATCAGGAAAGTCAAATATCACAAACATTGTACAAGTATGTAGACACAAAAACCCCGCCCCTTCTAATGTGAGGAAATCCCCCTCCCAGCAGACACTACGGTATAAAAACACACTGTCAAAATGTTTAATAACTGTTTGAAAGGTTTCTCTGCATTTAGTCCATCCTATTCATAGTTGTCCTTACCTAAAGGACTTTGTGTCCCTGACCTTCAGCTAAAAGGCCAGGACTGTAATTATGGTGTGAACGAACAACATCTGGTCAAGGTCCTTAGACAAGACTCCTAAAGCTACAGAAACCGACCTCAGGCTTGCAAAACCTGAGCCTGAACTAAGCCATTCCAAATCATATTAATCAACTTTGTGTTTCCATGGGAAAAATGAAGGGTTAAATCCTCTTTAACACTTGGGGCTGGGAAGCGTTCTGATTGCACAGGGGCCGACCGTGACGTACTTATGTCTCTCAGAAGTAGTTGGCTGCGATTTTTCTCTCCTTTTTTCTTGATTAAGTTTGATGAAACATCTTTGAAAATGTCCTTATTGTTATGCACTCGTCCATCTTCTCTTTTCATTATATCCATTTCTCCCAAAGCTCCTATAGATAAATCATCTCAGTACGAGTCGATCCACGGGCCGCCATCTTGGAACATTATGTCATCACAACAGATGAGCATGCGCAGAAAGGCCGGAATAAAGTCTCATCTAATTTACATATCATTCCACTTCTGAAGGAGAATAGACCTTCAGGTCTATTTGGATTTAAAGTCAATTCCGAATAAAGTTTTCAGGTGTTTACATGGTCGTTTTAGAGCGGAATTAGGCTTTATTCTGATTTCTACAATAATAAAAAGTCCAATGATAGTAGCAGAGCAGCGTTACTGTTGCAACAACACATCATCAGTAGGGTAAAACTAACCTGTCTCACGACGGTCTAAACCCAGCTCACGTTCCCTATTAGTGGGTGAACAATCCAATGCTGGGTGAATTCTGCTTCACAGTAATGGGAAGAGCCGACATCGAAGGATTAAAAAGTGACGTCTCTATGAACGCTTGGCCGCCACGAGACAGTTATCCCTGTGGTAATATACACACCAAGAATTATAGATAGCTAGATAAATGGACAGATAGAATAATTAATTCTAAAACAACTGCTGGTGCATTGCATTACAGTTACCCCGATTAACTGTCAAACACTTCTTCGGTCTCTTCAATGGACTAACTTTATATTTATTTTCTCAGTTTATCAAGACAAGTGCGGAACAACTGGACATACCGGAGCCAGCTGGCGAGAGTGGTGTCACCCCATATTGGTGTTAATATTTATGTCATGAGCAATGTAGCAAACCAGGAGGAAAAGTGTAAAAATAGTGGAGCCACCTCAAAAAGTAATTACAATTTTCGCCGTGTGAATCGGATTGTATTGGCTTCCCTCACCTCCGCCATTTCACCCTCCTTCTTGTCCCCTGCAAAAAATAGATTCACCGGAAGAAAGTCTGGGGCTGTATGCTGTCGATAGCAAAGCCTTTACAAGGATAGAAGGACATAGAAAGATTAACACCAAAGCACTGTGACCATTGTAGTCTTGATGAGTGAGACAGCACTGTCCAAGGTCAAAGTAGATCAGATGAGAGGCCAGCGAGAGCCAGATCCGCCCTGATACAAGTCACACCTGAAGAGCTGAAGGCTGTCAGGATCAAAGCAGCACACAGCAACAGGATCATCGAGTCAATGCAGAAAGAAGGGATGACAATCGCACTGAGAAAATGATTTTGCATTGTCACCAGGTGGATCTCATATTTCCACAACACCAGGATAAGAAGCAGAGCACTGTTACTTGAAAAAAAAGAAAACTGACTTCAAACCACTGTTCAGGGAGGACAGATACATGAGGAAGATGCCAATAAATATCAGTATAATTAAAGAGGATTCCTTTTTTACTTTTTTTTTCTTGACTGTACTGAATGTCAAAAGTCTTTCGTTCTCTTTTTTTGGACTGAAATATCTCCCAAAATGTGGACTTTCAGAGGCCTGTGAATGCCTCAAATTTATGGTTGATAAGCTTCCAGGGAGTGTGTGGTATTTGGGCTCCCACTGATGGATTAGCTGAGCGCTCATTCAACACAAAATGATGCCGCTTGATGTGGAGATCACACAGATACATCAGCAAAGGAGGAAAGCAGAGGAAAAGCTGCAGTTACAAGTTAGAAAATTGAGGCTTCAGGGGCTTTGTTGACCGTCACTTTAGGTCCTTTTCCTTGCTTCATTAAAATGCTTAAATGGTCATTTAAAATACCTAAATGTGTGATTAAACGGATATAAAAGGTTAAGAATGTGTATGTGTCTAAGGGTCTGGAATTTATTTTTATTCATAATGGCCCTGGTTCCTGTGAGAATCACGATGCACTTTTATCAAAGTGAAGGTTCAGAGCATGGAGTTGAAAGCCTGGAAGAAAGGAGGATGGAAGATGATTCATTAACGAGTGACATCTAAAAAGAATTTACATGAGACCTGTGCAATAATACTTCACTGGTGGTTCGTTCCTGCGAGACTGTGTCAATGGCCGTCAGTGGTTGTTTGGTAAACTCTTCGGCTTGAAACTTGTTCGTGTGTTGCTTTAAAGGTGCAAAACATAAGAAATTTACCATGAAAATGATCTTATATGTTGATGATTTTAAGATTTTTGAGAATGAGGGCTATAATTTTCCTCAAGGAACTCCAACTTATTCCACCAATGTGCTTTTGTGGTCACATAGAGACTTTAAGTGCCTTTCTGTGATTGACAAGTGACCTGTCCGGGGAGCAGCTTCTGTTTTG
Source organism: Salarias fasciatus (assembly GCF_902148845.1). Lineage (NCBI taxonomy): Eukaryota > Metazoa > Chordata > Actinopteri > Blenniiformes > Blenniidae > Salarias > Salarias fasciatus. The sequence goes on along the minus strand of NC_043766.1, from coordinate 29,510,927 downwards.
TCCACAGTCAGATATATCAGTTAGGCTCCAGCTCCCTGCAACCCTAAGTTTGATAAAGTGGGTAAAGAAGATGGATGGATGGATGGATGGGTGGAGGTTGAAAATATATGGGCACTTTAAAAGCGACACTTTAAAGCCAGATAGTACAAGTCTGCTGATCTACAGCTAAACATGTTGTTGTGTGAAAGATTTATCCGGCGATTTTAAGTACTTACTGGCAAATGAATGACCCAATCTTCTTCAAGAACCTTGATTGCTTTAGATTAGGACCTTGCTCATCACAGTGAATGGTCTCCTTGAGGAGGAGGATGACTTTTAACCAACCATAGTGTTTACTTCTTCAAGGCATTTTTTTTTTTTTTTTTAAATGACATTCTCAGCAGATGCTTTCTTTGTCTACGGCTTTCACTGCGCTGCGGCACAATGGGACTCCATATGGTCTCCACAGCACCCTGCTTCACATATCTTTTGCAGTGATCTTTCTTGAATAATTCACATCATTTAGATTTTGTGCACAGTTTTCTAAATTTTACTCATACTAAAACAACCAACCTAAAGAAACACTCCATGATCAAATATTCTGTGACACCAAACATGCTTAAATTTCTGACTGATTCTTAACAGATGCAAGGTTAAAAACATCAACAACAAATAGAAAAATGCAGAAACTGAAATAGATCATTTAATAAATGTACAGATAACACTGCACTTTTTTTTTATTTTGTATGTGTGTGTGTGTGTGTGTGTGTGTGTGTGTGTGTGTGTGTGTGTGTGTGTGTGTGTGTGTGTGTGTCCATTAAGCATTATTGTCACATGCAGCAATGTGTTGAACATGCCTCACACCCATGAACATTGCTACAGTGTAGACAAATGTCACCATGCTTCTGCATTTCCAAGATTACTTCCAGGTAATATTACTTCAGTAGACTAACTGGCAGAGGAGGGTTTATCTTTTACATTTCTGTCACACTGTCAACACGCTTTTAGTCAACAATTAATTAACAAAACCTCCACTTTCCGTTGTGTTTACAATTCACATTTGTTTCGTGTTCTGACTGAGGTCAGATGATTTATTAGATTAATAGTGTTTCACAGGTTGAGGCTAGTAAACAATGCAACCTCAGTACCAATACCTGCTGCAAAAACACCCACTGGAATCACATTCTGACTCTCGTTTTATTTGAAAAGTTTATATTTAAAAGTTGCGCCTTTACAATGTCATTCTAAAACAACAGCACATACAGCACACTGGGATAATTATAACATTTCTGACATGTCTTTCAGTGTGTCAGATCTCTTTCAGGCTAAAGCCTCTAAGAATGTCTAGCGATAACTCACCCGTGTCTGGCTTCCCGGTGGCTAATCAGGTTAAGTCAAGACCCTGAGTGTAGCGCACAGTTTGTATTTCATTCACAGAAGGAAATTAGCCCAGTCTATGGTGTAAATTACAACGTCTTACAGTGAAATCGGCTTGTAAACGGGAGCTTTCTGCTTACCTCTAGTGAAGCTATTTATGATAGAGAACATTCCTGGTTTCATCAGAAATACAAATAGTAATTGCCTAAAATGTTGTTCCTGTCTCATTGATACCAAGAGTTGGATTTAGCTGAAGCAGACCATGAGATCAAAAGGAGCATGTTATTGATCCTGGGGTCAAATGTAACATTTTGAAGTGAGAATTTTAGAAATGAGAATGATACTGACAGGTTTTTTTTTTCTTTTTCTTTTTTCTTTATTGGACTCTAACCTTCTCTTTCATCTGTCCATCTTCTATCCTGCTTTATCCAGTTCAGTGGTGCTCAATCCAATCTCAGCAGACTTTGGGTGAAGGCAGGTTGCATCAAGAACAGGTCACCAATCCATAACAGGACAGACACGGACAGACAGTCAGCCACACACATTCACATTTACTTCCACAGACAAAATAGACTCATCTCACACGCATTTTTTCTTCTGCTTTTTTAAAACATTTTTTTTGAGAATTTTATATTATTTGCCAACATGCCGACATGTGATATATCTGTGTTTCAAAATGACTAGTTTTAATTATGACTGCCTAATATTCTTTCAGTTGACTTAAAAACTTGATATTAGAGACTATGTGTGGGACCATTAATATTATATTACATAATACATATTCTATATTATACTGCAGTAATAAAGCAGACTCGCATGAGACTGCTGTCCTAATGCAGTTCAACTGTCATTCTCAATTATGTACCTCAGCTCAATAAACTTCTATAAAAATCATCTCAAAGCTCCATGAATCGTCACAATATTGCTGTCCGTCATTTACAGATATAATATAAAGGGTAAAGCTCTTATTTAGAATAGTTTCAACCAAACACTGACTTGTAAAAGAAAAGCAGATTTGTGGGAGCCACAGCAGCACAGAGGCGTTCATGTCTTTCTCCAGATAACCTTTTAAGGGTGACAGGAAGTCCGTCCACCGTAGGCAACCGAGGATGGGCGTCTGCAATTCCAAGGGTTCCACTTATCATTTCTCTCGTTTATCTATCATCTATTCAGGCAAGATTACATCTCATGGGACTCAATGCAATCATAATACCTAATGTGCTTGCATATACTTGGGTGCAGCAGAACTGCATGGTGTATATTTATGTAAAACTATCATTTCTATTGATAGAATCAGCCTGTTTTATGTTATATCCTTATCGTAATATTTTCAGATTGATTTGCACACCCATACTTTTGAGCCACCAAATAACCTCAAACACATGTACACAAACTCCACACGGGAAAGCCTGCAAACCTGACACACTCCAACTGGGTGTGTTTGTCTTTGAGGTAGGATAGTTAACAGCATATTTTCACTGCAGCATATTTTCTTTAATTGCATATCACAGCCTTCTCAATGTTACAGTCTGAAATCTATCATGCCATCACTGTACATAGGGCATGCAGCAAAGCCCTTGCACCATAGAGTCAAAGCCTACATGCATTACTGTTCATTTCTTGCCTTTTATTTATAATTTTTTCATTGTGTCAATGCATCGATTTTGCACCTCCTCCACAACAGTACCAGTAGAGAAGAATTTGCTCTGCAGCCTGTAATGCTTAATTCTCTGCCTGCAGACAGAGTGAAAACATTTTCAAGCTGTACATTTTACTATCGCTTCTCGACTGTAATTGTACATATCTGATGCCTACTTTGTCTTGCTGAGCGAAGATGTGCAGCGTAGCTTGCAGACTTCAGCGGGAGTCATTTTTAATGCACAGTGTGCCTGTTTGTTTGAGAAGGGCTTTGCACGCTGGCAGGTGGTGTGAGAATCCAGCATGATGATGCAGACATGAATAGAACATCCTTCAAGAGCTTGTGGACTACTTGAAAATCTAATTCACCATCCACACTAAAGAGCAGCAAAAAACATGCTTTTTTTTGGAGGGGACAATTTAACTTCAAATTTCTCTCATAATTTTACTTTATCCCTCCAGGAAATGTTGCAGAAGGTCATTCACTGCTACAGACTGCAGATCCTTTGTCACTTTGGACAAAACTGGCAGTAAGCTGAAGGAGTGTGGTGTTACAGGTTCCACTTTATATGATCTATATTCATGCAAACGGGGAATTCTCATCTCTTTCTCATAGCCATGGAGCTGTACCTGCAATAGCATGCATATTTCATATCATTCTTTGTCACTTCTTGCCAGCTGTTTTACAGGGTTTAAAGCAAGGACAGTTTATGCATTCATGGATTAGGAGAATAAATGACTCACATAAAATAACAATAAACATTTTTTAGAGAGGAAAATTAATTAACCTCCTTCTCCAAACAGCATTGGCCTACTAATTCATTGAACACATGATCCAAAGTGTTCACGACAAATGAACATAACTGGTCGCTTTATCTGGTCGTTCTATGTCTGCTGCTTTTCCAGGTAGGAAATTTATTGAAATTATTGTATTTTCTTGGAAATTACCAAATCAATGCAATTACCAAAATAATGAACCTGCTGCAGCACAATAATCCAATGTGCTCACTTTACAGGCCTGATCTAATGAAGCGTTCAGAGTTTGCGCCTAAAAAAATGAGTGCAAACTCGATATTTTGTGGACACAAATATGACTAATCTAGCTCTGGAATGCACTGAGGATCAGGTGTCACAGACATTTAATATAACACATACTGTCAAACTGTGCAAAATACTGTGAGAAACATTCTGTCTCTCTCCTGTAGATTCTTTCCTTCTCTCCAGCAGCTTGTGGTCTCGCTATCACCGCTCTTGTTATATATATTTCTCTCTCTTGTACTTGGTGCATTGCCCTTTTTAGGTCTTTAGTACCTCCTGCAGTTCCTCTTCTTCCTCAGCTTTGACTTTTTGAGAAACCATCCTCCATATTTCAATTTGTTCAATTTTTTGTCAATATTTTTACAAATAGGGATGGATTCTCAGTAACAGTACAATGTTTGATAACTTTACTTACTCACACTTTTAACTTCAAAGGAGCCCTATGATGAAAAATGGACTGTAAGCTTCTAACATTTCTCCACTTCTCCGACAACCTTCACAAGATGGCGGAACATAGGCAAATCCCTCCATCGCCTGTGCAGTGTCTATGTCTATGCTCGTCGTGGCCATGCTGTTTTGCCATTTCCAGGATAACGTGACAACTTGAGAGTTGTCAATATGGTGAGAGGTGTGGTTAAGTGATATCAATAATAATAACAAACCTAGAGAATTACTAATATTTTGTAATGCAAAAGTACTCCATCATGCCACCGTTGCTAAAACAGCATATTTGCCTGTAGCTGACTGTTGCAGGCTGGGAAAAGCATGATGCTGCTCATTTATCACATGTCATTGTGTGCTTTTAAGGGCTTGGTGCTTCATCTAGATAAGTCAATGGCAAAATAACATTACTGACAATTTTATTATTAGTGGATCACCTGCAAAATGCACGTTAAATGAAATAATAACAGATTACATTTACTCTTTGAAAATCAAACCTATGTGGTTAATGACATCCAACAGGCACCTGTCATTTTGGTTCTTCCGTACAGAATGGATTCATAGTCCCATGTTTTAACAACAGCCAAATTTCCCAGTTGCATTTCACTAGAGTGTCTCCCCCATCCGTCCTGAGAAGCATCTCATGAGGCAGATGCAGCTGACCAATCAGCCGGTTAAGCTCGCTGTTCTGAGACACACCTCGCTCGCATCTCACGCTCAACAAAGCACGATCAGCTGGAGAAGTGTCGCATGGGAACAGATGCCTTCAGGGTTCACAAAACTGTGTGGCAGGTTGAGTACAACCCTACATTAACAAAATAGTGAAATTATCCTTCATCATTAGTTGTATATCATACAGAGGGCATAGTTTCTATAAAGGATGGGAGTGCTCCATTCGCCTCCTCATACCTAGCTGGGCTGCCTGACTGATGCAGGTTATGCTACGCAGCTTTGAATTATCAATTATAGCCATTGTTGAGGTTCTTTTTTGTTCGTGTTTATAAAACACGTAGAACAGTACTGAACTCTAATTGTGAGAAATATGGTTATTTTTGAATTTTTTTCTGTTCTGTTATAGAAATTATAAGAATTGTTTGTATTTAGGGCAATTTAAATGCACAAAAAATCTTTATTGCCCTTTTCTTTTTCTTTTCTTTTTCTTTAATTGGTTAAGGATGCTTCAGTCTTTTTCTGTACTTACCTGCTTTTTGTAGGTTTTGTGAACAATCTTCCTAATTCAGCATAATAACTTTTAATTTCACCAATTACAAAATTATCACACATACACTGAGAAGATGATCTGTTTGTGACACAGCTTAGTCAGAAGAATATTATGGGCAGCAAGTGAACATTCTGTCTATAAAGTTGATGTATTAGTTGCAGCACAGTGGGGAGGCGTACAGATTTAAGTGAGTTTGACAAGAGGAAATTGTGATAGTTAAGACTTGGTCAGAGCATCTCTAAGCCTGCAGCTCTTTGGGGTATTTTTGGTCTGCAGAAGAAAGTGTTCTGAGGAAGGAAAAGCAGTGAAATTGTCACTGAATTATGAAGCATCAAGCTTATTGATGCATGCCGGGCATAAGGACGGACCCCTATAGTCCAAACAAACAATGGAGTTAATGCTGCAGTTGCTGCACACTTTAATGTTGGCTTTGATGGACGGCTGTCAGTCCAGTGCAGATTGTTGTGTGAGGCTGCACAGACGCTGAACGGCCTGGGAGCTCAAATTGACCCCAGAGTGAACCGAGCATTAGATCTAGACCACAGAGCAAAAGAAGGTCATCTGGTCTGGTGAATCATGTTTTCTCCCATTGCATGGATGCATATTGGAAGGAAGACCAGCTCACAGAGAAAGAGGCTGTGTGCTGCTATTTGTAATGCTCTGCTGGGAGATCTTGGGTGCTGTCATGCATGTGAATGGTTGCAGATCATGCACGAGGATGACTGTACCATGTGTGACTCCAGTGGAAGTGGCCTCTTTCAGCAGGATAATGTGTCCTACCACAAAATGAATACTGCTATTTATGAAAATTTCTAGGAATACTGGAGGTAGTTTGAGTTCTTGCATGGAAAGTCCATGGAGATTATCGTCTAGTCAAACAAGTCCATTTTCTGTATGTCTCACCTCTCAAGTTCCTGGATATTGGCAATTCACTCCAAATACAACTTCTGAGATCTGTAAGAGTCCTCAATGGGTCAGGGCTGTTTCAACAACAAATAGGAGGCTTTTACCTGATCAGACATGTGGTCATAATGGGATTGGTTGATATGTCTTTACAACCAAAATTGTATTTAAAAGTGGAGAGAGATGCTAAAAGAAAATACACATATACACATAGATGTTGATTTGTTGGTGATTCTGATAATTCCGTGCGCAAGTCTATATGTCTTTTTGGGAGCCTCAAATTCTCATGTTAAAATGCCAATATTTCCAATGTACTCACTATATGTGGATGGACTTCTGCTCGTGGGGTATTCATGTCCCTATATTCAGATGATTGATAAGCAAAGAATGCAGATCAAGGTTGAAACTTAATCTGCATTCTTTCATTCAAAACATTCAAACATGAGCTCATTTCTGATAAAGAAAAACGCATAATGCTGTGTTTTCTGTCTTTTTAACAGCAACAACAAGAGGAAAATAGCTTTCTATTCTTTTTTTTTCCTGTTTTTAGCTGCATAAGCTCTGGGTCACGCTCGCACATTTGATTTTTGTATTGGTAATGCCAGCTATGGCTTCACTTTCTACCTTTACATGCCGTATATATCGAGACTCATTTCATCACCTGAAAACATTTAATCTTTCTTCTTTAAAAAGTGCTCCTTGATGTTAACCTCTTGAATAAAAATGGCAGAAGCAGGCATCATCTTTTCACATTTTCACTTCCCCAGTTCCTTGCAACTTGTGTGTCTGTGAAATGTCATTGAATGTTTCTACTTATGTACAACCAGCCACATGCTGGCTTTAAAGAGTTCATTTAATCTAACGATCTAATCTTGGCATTTACTGGCTTTTGTAGTTGAAATAGAAGGTATTAAATAGATTAAATTAAATCAATAACATTATTTCTTGCACATATTGATCATACTTGCTCAGCTTCGGTCTTGAAACTAATGCCTGGTTAAAGATTTTTTTCCCCCATTTCAGAAACTAAAGGAGGAGATTCCCACTTTGTCTACGGGGACCTGCTTCTCTGACTCGTAACGCTGAAAAGACGGGTTGTATTTGATGTTTAAGCTCATTAGGAGAAAAAGTAGAATACAGAAATGCTTTTGAAATGTTCCAGTATCGAAGGCGTAACATCAGAGCTCTTCCAGCATGCATGTGATCCCCCTCCATCTACAAACACCACAAAAACAGAGGGCCATACAAACATTTTGACTCATATATCAAAGTCAGACTGTGAAATATATGGCAGATTTCACAGCTCTTGAAACAATCTGAGGCGTTTACCGAACTCAGTGTGTGGTACTTCTTTATTTTCCTGGAGATTCATCGAACCCTACATTTAAATTCAGATCAGACTGTATATAGTGAGCATTTCTGCAACACACCATCATGTTGGAGTTATATTAAATAAACAAATTCAATGTGTCATACATTTGTACAGTATGTTTTGCATTCATAAAGAAATACACATGGCACTGGCCTCAAGGTGAATATCCCCAATTGTGACAGCTCGATATAGAAGGGAGTGCTGTACTGTCATGTTACACTGCACACTGTATTTCACTGCGGGGTAAAAGGGAATTGTATAATTTCATAATGTTCCTCCTTCATTATGTTCTTGAAAAGTTTAAGCATTGTCACAGCATCAGCTTTTTTCCTCAACAGTGGTAATTTTCTATATTCGGCTTGGTCCCCAGTGTCGTGTTAATATTCTAAAGAGCAATTCCATCATAATATCAGCCATCTGTAAATGTAAATAGCATCTTGGGACACAAATACACACATAAAACCTTTTAAAAGTAGAAGTTATATGCTCAATTAAAAATGTGTTTTGCATAAAATCTTTTTTTTTTTCCATGTTTTGTGAGCTCTATTAGCCTTTCCAGACGAAAACTGCACCCACTCTTTGTCAGCACAAATAGGCGTATTGTTGAGACCAAGCGTCATTGAGCATCCTCCTCTGGGGCTTCTATGTTCAGCATCAGCACAAGTGATTTATTCATACATCCGGGGTCACTCAAGTTGCGTCAGGAGTTTTTAGTTTTTAAAACTTTTAACAAACGCAGGTGGTCACGAGCGACGCGTCTGCCTCACTGAATATTTCATCCCCAACAGAGAAGTGATATATTCAGCGGTGAAGTTGAGAGAGAATAATACACAGATCAAGATGCCGTCTTTGCGGTAGGCATTTATTTTCATTCATATTTCTGCTGTTTGCAACATTTAAACATGTAGAAGTAGTACCTGGTCAGCAAATAAAGCTTCCTTGCAGCTGTGCAGTCATGCATATATGCAAGAAATTCTGGCCCTACACTATTTGATTTGTTGGAAAGGCCATGTAAACAAAGAATGACACATCCCAATATCTACTCTGGCAAATGACTTTTTGATATGCTGGTGGGGACAGACTGCTGTCAGAGCTGCAACAGCCTTCATCATCAGTGAGTCAGACAGGTCAGGGGAAGGTTTGTCCATCCTGGAAACTTGGACTGCATTTTGAACAGCGGGCACGTGGCACCGGAGACAGCCGGCTGCGGTGTCACTTCTCTCACTGCAAAGTCAGAATTGGTTATTCCAAAACTGTATGACACAAACACACACACACACACACACACACACACACACACACACACACACACACACACACACACACACACACACACACAAACATCACACATGCTGCATGAGTGCAGAAAAGCAAGCTTCCTGAGAATGAAAGGGAAAAAAAGGAGAAAAAAAATCTGAAAGAAGCTAATTTTGTTAACAATATACTTTTTACTGTGATTTTCAGAAATTGCATTTTTTTTTTTTTTTTTGTTAATTTAACCAACCAGTTTTGGAGCAAAGGATTTCACACGTGTTGCAGTTTGTAAGAGCCTATTTTATGCCAAAGGTTACTGAGATTGTTTAAGAATAAAAACAGAACTTTAAGCGATACCATACTAAGAAACCCTGTTTTTATTTAGCTTAATATTGCATTTTCTATTTTCTCTCACACTGAAAAAAAAAAAAAAAATCTGTATTTGCACTCTTTTCCTCTTTCCAACCATTGAACACACCTACTTTTCTGCGATTGACTTCCTTCCGGAGCCAGACAATACTTGTTATGTCTTGCCAAGTGGAAAACCCTCTTTTTTCTCTCATAAAGGGGCAGGGCTGGTTGATATTGACAATCAATAATTAGCTATGGTGTTCGGTCTTCATGCACTTCAGAAGGCCGATGAAAGATCAAAAACACAAACATGTACAAACGATGGAATGGTGTTTAAAAAAAAGAGCGGTACAAACTGTTTTTATATGACTGTCTATGAAGTGTCTAGAAATGACTATGTTGTAATTGGAGCTATATAAATAGAGCTGAATTGAATTGAATAGGACCATATGAAGTCGTTAAAAAAAAAAAAAAAATCATATTTCCTCTTTCAGGCATTTAAGCCTCCTCAATTTGAAGCAAACACTTTATTTCTTCAATAGAGGAAAAACTGCATTGCTTTCCATTCAAACATCATAATTCAGAGTTTTATGTTAAGTAAATGCGCTGTTAGTGTTCATCTGCCAAAGGATCAGGATGGTTGTTTTCTTTTGAAGTGGCATGAGATGGTTATGCTGTTATTCGTTCTATATACATAAAACTGAAATGCATGAAGTTTATGGCAATGAAACACGATAAGGAAATGCAGTCTTGCAGTTCAAGGCTCTTGAAGAAATCAATTTTAAGTGCGGTAATTATAGTGCAGAATGAGAGCTTGCATGTCTCTGAGGTACCTGAGCTGCCATTTTACTACAGTTCAGGTCACACACTGAAAAGCTCTCTCTCTAAAAGGCGCAGTGCTACAGTGCAACTCATATTCTGTATTTATGTGTGTGAGAAACATTCATTCGGTCAGAAAAACAAATATTTCTCCATTGTTCTGTCAACCTTTCTATAGAGCCCCATGTATAACGTGAACTAAAACTGCAATTTGTAGCAATAAATAACTATTCTGTGGCTACAAATTACTAATTTGTGGACAAAAATCCTACTCAGTAGCCTTAAATGACAATATCTCAGCCACAAGTCTCTATTTTGTCTCCACAAAAGGTTATTTTGTGTTCTCAAATTACCTTGTTTTGGCCACAAATCAGTATTTCTTAGCTGTATGATCATGAGTCAGGAGGGTGAAGAGAAGGGGGCTCAGCACGCACCCCTGGGGGTCTCCATGGGAGCCAACTCTGACTGTTTAGGGTCTCTGTGAGAAATTCCAGCAGCCAGTTGCAGGTGAAGTTGCTGAGTCTGAGCCCGGTCAATATGTAGATGAGTTACTGGGGGATGATGGACGATTATTCATCAAAAGGCTGATTGTGTAAATATTTGTTCGAAAACACCAACAGGCATCGACGCTAACCCTGGTTAAATGTATTTGTGATATGTGGTTTCGTCCATATGGAGCAGCCATCTGGTGACGTGTCTCATGATGTGACGGTTGTATCACTTTGCAGCGAGCACCACGGGCTCCTGCACAGTGCTGTGTAATCTGCACATAAAATACTAAGCCATATGTCTATATGATGTGGTAAAAGAGAAGTAACACATGTCTTCATGTCGACAACACAATGCCAAGCGGCACACTGTCTCATTATGGCTCCCGAAATCTGCCACAATCAACTCTACTTTCACATACGATACATTCAAACCACCCTTCTTTTATAAAGTCTGTTTATGACTTCCTAATGAGATACCTGAAAAACCTTTTCTATTTTTCTTGGGTTTTTTTTTTTTTCTTTTGGAGTGTCAAAATTTTACCCAAAAGTCCACATTTTTCTTTTTTTTTTCCCACCTCCAGTGTAATGAGTCCTCTGCTTTGCATTGCCATAAAGGTTCAAGGCTTCACAAACCCATCAGTGAGGAGTAAAGTCAGACCCAAATAATGCATCTGTGACAGGTGCCGGCTCGGGCTTCCAGATCTGTGCCATTTTAATGAATTTTAAGCTGCTCAAGGCAATGTGACAGCAAAAAAAAAAAAAAAAAAGAAAGAAAGAAAAAAACCTTTGTGCACTCAGTGTTTCAAAATCATATTACGGCTCTCATTACAGCATCTTAAAAAGAGAGAAAAAAGGGTGAACGTACATCACTTTCAAATCTGGAAAACCTAAATGTGATAGTATCATAAGTAGCACTTGCATGTTTATGGCTCATTAACTTTTGCAGTTTTTTAGTCATTCTGAGCATACTGTTGGTCTCATGACCTTCCCTGTCTGTATCACAGGGAAGATGTAAGTTCTCAGAGTAAAGCTAGATGGGCACGTTTGAGGAACTGTATTGTTTTTGTTTGTTCTGTTCTGTTTTGTTGTTTTCCTCAAATTATTTTTTTTCAGTTCTGTTTCAACAAGGCAAGGTGAAGTTTAACAGTCTCATCATTGTTTCACTGTTTCATTTTGATGGGTTTGTGAGCTTTCACGCTCAATGATACCAGTTTAATCTGTTTTCAAGTTTTAGGGCACAGATTTATGTCATTAATAATGTTTCTTAAACCTTCTATCTTTATTATTATTATTGTTATTATTATTATTATTATTATTATTTTGATGCTCGAAACTGATCTGATGCTGGTTTTCTAGCAAGCTGTCATGACAGCATCACTAATATTTCAGCTCAGGTCTCTGTTATTTTTCACCGCTGTTAAGAAATGTGTTAAAAAAAAAAAATATATATATATATATATATATATATATATATATATATATATATATATATATATATATATATATATATATATATATATATATATATATATATATACATAGTTTGTAGTTTGTTTGAAATATTTACTATCTCAAACCTGGTGGTTTGGCCGGCTGGACTGGAGCCTCTTGTGGGCCGGTTTTATCCATGGACCCTATGTTTGACATCCATGTTTAAGGGTATCAAGTCCAGTTTCAGGTACTTTCAAGGTATTTTGTGAAAATAAGCCTTCGTGATATGTTACAGTTTTCTCAGACATTTTAAAGATATCAATTTTGGTCTTCAGAAGACACCACACATTGTGTTACTGAATGAAATTTTTAAAAAATTTAACTTAAGAAAAGACGTTAAAAAATTGACTGAACGTTAAGATAAGTTTATTAAAAGTGAACCACACAAAGGACTCACAATACAAACCCACTTTAAATATTCATTCTTGTGATACATAATTTTTTTGTTTCAGGATTTATTCTCAAGATAACTGAGTTATATCTACATTTTCATAGTAGTTAAACATATTGTTATCGCAAAAGAAAGACACTACACTTTCCACCCAACTTTTTTTTTTTTTTTTTTTTGGACACTCCCTTCTCTGAAGCTACTGACTTACTGAACACACTGTTGTATGCGCATTGCTGTTACCAGCCGTGGTTTGACTGTTTATCATACTGTGATTAGAATCTGTGGCAAACGCATCAGTACTCCTCTTACTCAACTTACAGTCACAATGGGATTTGTTAAAGTCTAAATTTATCCCTCCCCAGAGTAGTGAAGCTCTTTCTCCAGATGACCATATAAAACACATTAAATAGCTGTACAGTAAAATATAAGAAGAACGGTGCTGCCAACTCCCACAAATAAAGATTGAAACTTTATGCGGACGCTCCCACTCCACATAGGCAGTGTCGGCTAATTTCAATTGCTAATGCAGCTCTGTTGACAACTGCTGGGATCATTAGCAATACATTATTTGGATGAGTGGTAGTTTGAGGCTGTATTACAATAAGTTTGTATAAATAACCTGAAGCCATTGCATCAGTTACTCTCATGATTTTTTATTATTTAATCTTTTCCTGACTGTTGACACAGTACCTCCAACTGATACATATGCCAAAGCAGAAACCACCATACAGTGGTGTTTTAAAGCATAGCAGCTAAAATAACCAAAAGATGAATATTTTTTTTTGTAAGGGTTTTCATCCACCACTTAATACTTTTGCACTCCATTTGGTTTGAGGTCTGACAACCAATCCCTACTGCCAGTGTTGCCTCTTTCTCTCCAAACTGTGCACACATAGTACATGCTGGCCTGTGTGTGTGTGTGTGTGTGTGTGTGTGTGTGTGTGTGTGTGTGTGTGTGTGTGTGTTTTAAAGCCAGGCCACAAAATTGCTCATGCAATTACCTTTTTTATCCCTCCAACATTTGCAAAGCTGCATTTGAAAATCTCTGCTGTAAAAGTAATTATGCAAAATTTTCTTTCTGCTGGATTCTTGGTGTCATTCATTCATTCATTTATTCATTCATTCATCTGAAATCATGCATCTGAAATTGTGAAATGTGTGTTATTTGTCAATGACGTGGATCTCCCCTGAGGAGGAGGCGTTCGACTGGGTCTGTCAGTGTAGTGAAGCTGGAGTCAATGGAGGAGGGATGGAGCTTGAGGTCGCAGAGTCAGATTTCCACACCCTTGAGCCTAGGCATTTAGAGTTTCCAGCTGCCTCTCCAGCACCTTGAAGCCCCCCTGCTGGTTGTCAAGAACGGGCTGGTCATCTCTGCTCGGGTCTCCCACCTTTCTGTCTCAGGAGGAGCTGTCTCCACCTCCTCGGTCCCTGGGCCGCCTCCTCCTGCTGCTTGGTTTCATCTACTGAAATTGGATGCGGAAAATAGTTGTGCTGCAACTAAACAGTTAATCAAAGACTTTCTCGTGTTTGTTTTAGTGTCATTGTGTAAATGCTGAGGCATTCACACAATTACATTCCTAATTAGAAGTTACATGCCAAAGTGATCATGATTCAATCAGGTAAAACAAGTTAATTTCACAAGCAAACAATGAAAATGCATCATGTCAGCACAGGTGGTCCCGATTTTATTGTCACTACACAGTTTACTCACGTTGTGATCTGTCCACACCACTCATCTTTATTACCACTGCTCTTCATCAGCAGAGCATTTAAAGGCGAGGAGAGGCGTTCATTTCGTTGGTCAAGTTTACATTTAACTGTATCAAACCCAGTCACTTCCCTCCTCCCTCTTTTACTCATCTTTGTGTGGATGCACCGCTCTGCACCAGATTGTGCCGCTAACCAAAATCTCAAAATACCCTGGACACACCCTGTTCGCGCAGTGCAAGTGCGTCACAGGGCAGGTGCGCTGTACTTACACCTGGTCTACCAAAACAGAGCCCATTTTTTGTTGTCTCTTTTATATTGTTGCATAATTGGATGTTCAGTTTTTTGTTCTTTTTTGTTGATTGTTTAGTTTTGTTTTCTACATGTTCAAAATAAAAGTTTTAATTATTTATTCATTCATTTATTCATGCATTCTTAAAAGACTGCAAGTTTGAACAGTTGAACTGTTGTAATCATTTCATTGCGAAATTATTCTCTATCACATGAATTCTTCATGCTTGCCCTGACCGACTCGTGCCTTAGGAACATGAATACGCCATGAGCACATTAATATCAGATGATTATATCTTTTAGCCGATTAATGATTGAAGCCGCAAGCACAGAAACGTACGAAAAGAAAAAAAAGCACGAAAAAAAAACCCCCCCCACAAAACAAAAATAACATGGTTTCCTCTTAATTTCCACCTTGTCCTCTGCTGCCTCTCCTCTGGGTGAATTTCCAATTCTCTCTCCCTGCCCAGACTTATTTTTCATCTTCATTTCACAGTTGTAGCATCAAAGGTAGTTTTTCTGTGTCCATTAGGCTTTTAATGCTGAGGAAACAATCCATTCTCTCACAGCGACGTCCCTTTCACTGCGAATTACCTCTGACCCTCTTCTGCTGGACTGCTCTCCCACTGTGATTTTCTGAGTTGAAAGGTGTGGACTTAACAGGCTTGTGGTAGAGCCAGAAAAAGGAGGGGTCACTGGATTTGACATCTTGGCTAAGATAAAAGGGGAACTTTTTATTTCTACAAGTAGTGAGCAGGATTTGATTCACAGTGGATTTTTCTGGCTTTAAAAGTATTGAAAGGAACTGGTTCTTCCTCCACCTGTCATAGAAATGTGAGCTGTGTATAAATGCTGTGTATAATTAATATAAATGGTAAGAAAAGAGTCATGTGGTTATTTCCACATGTGAAAATAAGTGAGAAAATAACAAAGGTTATCCTCTCCTTGAGAATGATACCCAACTGATTCTGAGGCTGCATTGTATCAGATTTTCCACATTCAGGGGTATATTGTATTATAAATTTCACACTTCAAGGGGTACATTTTGAAGGTGTCATACATTTCCAGAGTATATTATACTATATTTGCACTTACAGGAGTAAACTGTGCTATATATTGCACATTAGGAGGTATACTGCACATTTTGGCTTTTTACCTTCTAATTGAAGATATCATTGCTCTGTTTTTCTTGCCCGAATTCTCTATTTTCTTTGTCTTAATGTATTTTGGTGATATATTTTGTCTATATTCTCTATTTTTTTGGGGGTGGTATATGTCCATACTGTAGGAGAACAAGCAAAATGGAAATGCAATTTATAGTCCACAGTGTGTTTTGTATATACAGTAGAATTGACAGTAAAGCTGACTTTGACTTTGACTTTATCTTTGTACAGCTCGATGTCTGGACTATAAATTTCAAACATGTATATTTGCTTTTTTTTGTTTTTGTTGTTGTTGTTTGTTTTTTAAATTACAGAAGAAAGCTATTTCTCTCTTTACATGACACTCCTCAGAGCTGTGGCACAAAAAACAAATTCTTCACTCTGGCATAGTAATGGCAACATTTGTTGTATAAAATCCTGGCGTAGACGCCACTCACACACCCTGACACTGGGTTCATTCCTACCTCACAGGCCGCATTCAGTTCAAGCAGCTCAAATCTTTCACATCGGACCCTTCGCCTGTCACCACGGGTGTTCCTCAGGGCTCTGTCTTGGGACCATTCCTCTTCATCATCCCCCTCCTCCCCCTCGGCCACATCTTCTGTAAATTCAGCCTCTCCTTCCACTGCTTCGCGGATGACACTCAGCTCTACTGCAAACCCAGCTTCACTCTCCCACCCCTCCCTCACCTCCTGCCTTTCAGAAATCAAATTTTTTTTCACCTCACACGTTCTGAAATTGAACAGCAATAAAACTGAAATTCCCCTCATTGGTACCAAATCCACCCTATCTTAATTTGACAGCTTCTAAGTTTCGTCAGCCCCTCAGTCTCCGCCTCTCCCCCAGGTTAAGAGTCATCCTTGACAGTACACTATTCCAATCCCACATTAAGAACATCACTCGGTCTGCCTACTTCCATCTGCACTCCATCATTCTGCTGCTTTAATAACAAAAAACTCCCTCATCCCACCACATCACCCCCATCCTACAGCAACTTCACTGCTCTATGTCAAGTAATGCATCACCTACAAAATCCTCCTTTACACATTTAAATCCGTCCATAACCTGTCTGACCTCCTGCAAGTTGTCGCTCCCTCCCTCTCGCTCAGATCCTCCTCCTCCGTCCACCTTGCTGTTCCCCCTGCCGGCCTCAGCACCGTGGGGAGCAGAGCTTTCAGATGTTCTGCTCCCCAGCTCTGGAACTCTCTACCACCTGATCTCAGTAACTCGGCCCCTCTCTCCAGCTTCAGATCCAAACACAAATCCCATCTGTTCCGACTCCCCTACTCTCTGTAACCACTCCACTTTGTCCCTGATCCTTTTCACTGTCTGTTGTTTTTTATCCTTTTTTTGTTCTTTATCCGTTGCTCTTGCATTTCTGTGCAGTGACCTTGGTTGACCTGAAAGGCACTTTAAAAAAATTATTATTAGTGTTATTTCATTGGTGTTTTGTACCAGCAAGTCAAAGGATGAAGGATTTATATTGAGAATCACACACACAGACAAACACACACTCAAAAAAAAAAAAAAAAAAGTGTGATACTTTGGATTTTTTCTGGCTCTTCAGATGGCAGTAGTGCCATTCTATTTAAAGGTGCCATTAAAAAAAAAAAAATCAAAAACACAAATTAAATAATGGACCTTTTTAGCCTGCCTTTCTCTCAACATGTATCGGTGTATGATTTATGGGGGCATACTTTTATTCCTTTTATCATAGCTTGACATCTTGGGTTTGTAGTGTCCTTTAAAAGAAAGCATTTGTTTGTGTTTGTTTATTACAATGACAGGATAGAAGCAAAGGTAACTCTTTAATCTAGACAATTTCAGTTAAATCTAATGCAGTTAATTCTGTCCGTGCTGTAAAAAAAGCTAAGCAATCTAATCAGCAATCAGAAAACATTGTTGTTGACTTTAGAAATAATATATTCAATCAAGCTTGTTAGCAGAGAGAAAACACTGAAACGCTTCTGCATTTTTTTCCCCCAAAGAGTAAAAATTATGATAATTTAACGCTTTCATTGAAGATTAGACATTTTTGTTTTATTCACAAAGAGGTGACAAATCCATTTTTCCAAAAATTCAGCTGGAAACACATTGTTGCAGTGGGGTGAACACACAGATCCTCAAGTGAAAGCGTAATTATGCCCAATAATGTGCAATCATGCCAAGTTCCTCTCTCCCTCCCCGTCTGTCTCTACCCCTTAAAACCATCCCAAATCAGTTTTGTATGAATGTGTAATTATTTTTTTCCCTCTCCTTGTAGAGAGAACAGAAAAACAATTGGCATCCTGCAATTTGCTTCCTTGTCGGAGACAGCGTACATTTGAAAGCAGAGTTTGTTTCGACCGCCAACATTGTCGCTAAACATCCTAAGAAGAAAAAAAAACCCAAAAAACTAAAAACCTGCCACTTTGTTGTGTTTCTTCTCTCAGCACCGACATCTG
>NC_043766.1:28995055-29135055 GCF_902148845.1 Salarias fasciatus | reverse complement strand
TAGATCTGGCACATGTCATACCAGCCATAACAACAGCCAACTGAGGAAAAAAATATTAAAAAATCCATAGAAAATAATTATCAAGCTTAATATTGAAATCATGCCCAGCTAGATGTATTTAAACAAAGAGAGAGAGAGAGAGAAAAACTAACAGGACAAGTTGCCAAATTTAAACTGAGGAAAAGAGGAATTTAAAAGGAAAAACTCCCCAGTAAACTATGTTATCTCTCCGCTGACATAGAAACCGGTCGATGTTGAATGAATCGCGGATCACTGACTCTGTTTTCGCCCGACTGGTTTTTTCGTGTAGAGTAGGACTCGCGCCAGACAGATGCTTCCAGGTGGAAGCAGACCAGAAGGGCAGCACAGTGTTTCTGGAGGACAGCCACCACCGTCTGAATCACCCCACACACCATCCCACCCAGGAAGTCCACTCTCTAGGCTCCCCTGATTACTGGATCAATAATTAACTCAAAAACACTCGACGGCCCGCGGTGTGCAAAGACTAAGATTTATGCATTGTGAACTATCTGATTGGCTCCGATGTGTCAGGGAAGACAAATTGATGCCAGAAAGTCTCAGTATTGGCTTTGAATGGTAATTGTGGCACTTGGCTGCTTATCCATGAATATCTCTGCCGCTGGCATGTTTCCAGCTCAACTCAACTCATCTTAATTAATACAGCACTTTGAAACAACCACTGCTGCTACAAAGTGATGCATATAAATAACGATAAAAAACTAACAGCATAAGGTGTGAGCAATAAAACAATAAAAATGCAACTCTAAACAAAATGATGATACTATAAACAGGAGAAGCTTTTTATAAGCTGTGTTCAAAACCATGGAGCAAAAATTAGTTTTCAGGCTATTTTTAAAAGAGGACAGTGAAAGGGCTTCTCTGATGTGCAGTGGTACCTCTTTACACAACTGAGGGGTGTCGACAGAAAAAACATCTGTTCCCTCTGAGCTTCTGTCTGGACCTCGGTACCTCAGAGCAACTGATCAGCAGACCTGACGCACCAAGCAGGAGTGTTGAGGTAAAGCAGCTCAGAGGTAAGGCATCATTCAAGGATGTAAACACAGATAAAACAATCTTAAAATTACCTCTAAAATGCACGGACAGTCAGTGGAGGGAAATAAGAACAGGATTCATATGTTCACGGTTACATATTCCAGCTAGTAGTCGAGTTTCAGCATGTTGACACGACTTGAGACATACGAGGGATGACTGGCTGACTCCAAAGTATCGTGCATTACAGTAATCCAGCTGCAACATCATAAAACCATGAATTACTGTTTTAAAGTGCTTATGTACAAGAATGGGCTTCACCTTTGCCAAATTTCTAAGGTGGAAGAAGCTAGACTTAACCACTGCACCCCCCTCTGAGAGCATTGTGCAGGTTGCCAGGTTGGGAGACTTTCAGTAAGTTTAGACGGTGACCCTGGCGGCGCATGGCCAGGGTCGCACGCATACGACGAACACGACTGGAGTCTAGTGCATGTCCCACACATGAGCATGGCTGGTGATCACCGACGCAGTCAAAAAATATGGAATATTGTGCTGCTTGTTTGGCAGCCTTGTTGTTCCATCCCAGAACAATTCATTTTGAAAGAAAAAACATGTCCACGACTTTTTTGATGGAGATGACAGACTTTTTTACAGGAAATGTTTCTTCAATGACAGGTGAAAAATGGGAATGATTTAAATTATTTTTATGGTACATCTTTACTTACTCCTTTTTAACTGTTGGTTTGACATATGGAGCCCAAGGCTCCAAGTCTTTTCTTTTTTTAAACATGATTAAAACTTAAAAATGTTAATGCTATTTAGGCTTTGATGTTGTCAAGGCACAGCAGCAGAGGTGCCAGTGAGAAGGCCTTTTTCTTCTTCAGCGGGCCATGTCGAGGCATCATCCACATAACCGTGAAAGGAGCCTGTCGAGCCTTTTTTTTTAGGATGGACCCTAGTGGCAGTAAGTACAGAGAAAAAAGTAGTGGGCCTAAAATCCAGCTGCATCACGGAGGCCTCTATTCACTGTACACTATAGATGCACCACATGATTTAAATATAACTTTCATTTCTGGTGATTAACCATTAAAAAAAATAAACAAACTTTTGATTCAATGTAGCACCAGGAGATATTTATCTAAATGAGGAGATTAAGTTCACATGTGAAACCATCCATGGGTTTTTCAAAGGAAGATACTACTGCTAACCACAATAACCAACAACCACTTCACTAATGAGCAAAATAAACATGTAATGTTTCAGTCAAGATGTGGTGCTTACTGTTCTGAGAACAGTAAGCACCACATCTAGAAGAATGATCGACTGGACACTGAATTTTTATGTGTTTTCTAGTAGAAATATTTCTTCCACTCAGTGTTAGTTGTGATAATAGACATCATTCTCAGAGAAAGGCCAGAAACAATGAACATGTTGTAGTTGCAATGAAAGCTACACAAGATAATGTTGCATTTTGTTTAATGCAGCTAGACATGGTTATATATATATATGTTATATATGCAAGCGTTGTGTGAATTTTCAGTATTGCACAATAATACATAATGCATAATATATCAGAAGTAATATTCAGTGACTTTGAAAGGCTTTGTTCTGTAAATAATGAGCTAAAACACAACAAAAGTTTACCATCTTCATTTGACATCATTGCCCTGTTGCGTTGTCTTTGTGTTTTTGTTTTAGAAAATTTTAATGCTCACAAGGCAACTTTTTGAAAATGATGAAAAATATGTAGTAGTAATGCTGGGACACTAGTGGGAGCTGTTGTTTTTTTCGTTTGTTTGTTTGTTTTGAAACCACACACATGCACGCAAAGAACAACATTCTATAAACATTAACATTAACATCCCAACAATAGCTAGATGGATTTTGGAAATGACCCTTATTCGGCTTACATGGACACTTTGCCAACCTGTATCGCGGACACATTGTAGAAAGGATATTAAAATGACAAGCCTTTGGTCATCACAACTTGGTATATTTCTCTCTCTCTCTCTCTCTCTCTCTCTCTCTCTTGTTAATAGGCTAGGGAAGGGGTTTGGGGTTTGGAACCATGTGTGCTATGTAGGTGGAAGGTGGAAAATTGAAAATGAAATATTTTAAAGAAAAAACAATAACATGTTGAGTATGTCCACAACAAATGCTCAAGTGGAAACATGATTTTTTTTTTAATGTCATGAATGTGGCTTAAAGGTGCATTAAGGTGTTTGCACGTTTTATGTGAAACAGCGCCCCCTGCAGGCATTGGGCGTAATGCAGCTTAGTGAAACACTCGTGCCATGCATGGAAGAGGGGAACTCCTTCCTCGTTCTTTAAGTAGCGCTTGTGTAAAATTTAAGTTTCTTCTGCCTGGTGGGGTCTGTGCTGGAGTTGTAGCAGTGCTAGAAGCCAGGCTTTTCTTACTTTCTGGAAGATCAATCCTCAGTACTGCTCAGTTGTTGCTCGTTAAGCATCTGGCGGAGTAATGGTGGACAAAACGAAACTTCAGGAAACCAGGTCAGTGGGAGCGCGCATTACGTCACATCATCTCTAATTCTCCCCAATAAAATTCTGGTGCCGGACCGGCACTGCAACTTTCAAGTGACAATTTAGCGCTGTTAGAGGTACTTGTAATGAATATATCAGGGCACATTGTGCACATCACTGAATACTTGTAACATATTTATGGTGGAAAATAAGTATTTTTAAAGTTGAAAAACTCCTTAATGCACCTTTAATGTATCCATTCTCAACTGTAATTTGGCACTGTTGATGTTTTGTTTTTTTTTCCCATTAAATCGTATACACACGTGAGAAGAGAACAATATGCTAACATTAACAATGGAGACTATACTGACATTCGTATGCAAATTATGATGTTGGATTGCTATCCTGGGGACTGTCAACTCCAAAACCACTAAGTTCCAGGAGACAATGGGCTGGGAGTCATGACATTCTGGAGGCCACCATTGTTGTTACTGACCTTCTACTTCACACATGTGTGAAATAACTGTTTTCTATGGCCATGGTACGCAACGGCAGTGTTTCAGAAAATTAGCATTTTCCATGTTTACAAGGAACTGGATGAGTTTTTGTGTAGTTCCACAAAAAGGTGCACCTTCAGTGGCTCTGAGTACCATTGTTTTGGAAATGAACAGTTTCGTTTATTCACTTGAAAACTTTGTTATGTTGATGGGCATCCAAAAATACAACAAAGGTTTTAGGGTTTCTTTGATGACAATGCACTGGTTTCATATGGTGCTTTTCTAGACACTCACAGACGCTTTACAATGTGCTTCAGTATGTAAAGTGTGACCAAAAACCTCCTCATTTTTTTATTTCATTTTTGAAACCGCAGTTTGCGTTTGACAGTGCATTAAAACCTCTCCCAGCTCATTGCTTCGGTGATGCATGTGGCACTGCATCATTGTTTGTGGACCTGCAGTATTATCTCATGAAAGCATGGTTACCATGGGGACTTTGCATTCAAGGAGTCATGCAGTCCATAATCTAAGGGATGGAGAGTGTTGTGTTGCTGAATGAATGTGGTGTGTGGATGGTTGGGTTTGACCCAACGGGGGACAGAGGATGGAAATTAGGCATGGCTACAATCCTGTGTTTTGTAAAGTCTGTGCGCAACATTGTACACTTGCTTTAATTTTAAAGTGCATTGTCCCTTTTCAAATAAATAAAATACAAAAATACAAATACAAAGAGAGTTTT
Organism: Salarias fasciatus; assembly: GCF_902148845.1. Classification (NCBI taxonomy): domain Eukaryota; kingdom Metazoa; phylum Chordata; class Actinopteri; order Blenniiformes; family Blenniidae; genus Salarias; species Salarias fasciatus. Next base: position 29,130,327 of record NC_043766.1, on the reverse strand, counting down.
TCACTGTAAAAAAAAAAAATTAAAAATTAAATTAGTGAGAAATATTCTGTTGTTTCTCCACGTTACCAACATGCAAAGAGGACAACCAAAGCCATCCTTCAAAATAAAATGTATAATACAACACTTAAAAAATGAGCTTTTGCGATTGCATTGAATTGGGATATTACACTAGATTGCATTCAGCTTCACAAACTCATGTGGTGTAGTTGTGTGATCAACTCGTCCAACTACATCAATGCTGGAATACTTTTCAAATAAATCCTTTCATGAGATGACTGCATAATATCTGACCTCATGAGGCTGATGTGAGTAATGTGTCAGCCAATGGTTGGCTCCCCTTCCACCCTTCCATTAGTGTCACATTTCTGGTAACCTAGGCACCCTCTCTTTTTTAGCACCATTAACTCCGAAGGTGGTGAATGGTTCACTCGCTTCAGCAACCTTTCACCAACAGGTTGCATTCAGTCGGTTTATCAAACTTAGCCTATGAAAACTGGGACATGAAACAGTTGTGGGAAAATTGGGTAATTGCTCTTTGTGGATTTGTCACTCATGGCAACACCTTTCTTCATTACACACACTCATATGCAAATATGAAATTATTAATTAGCACAGCTTTAAAATGGAAAATATGTGATTAAGCCAAGAGAATAAAAGAGATTTCAGCAGGCTGTAAAAGGCACAACTGTAAACGTCACGACTCACAGCAGGGAGGATTAAGCTAGGTAATTACTGCAGCTGGCTAATTAAGTGACTTTGTGAAACAGTGGAGTGCAGCTTTGCCATTTGCCTAATTGTCTGGGAACAAAATGGTGTCAGCCTTAGCGTCATCTTTTATCAACGAGCACTTGAAGAATGTTTACCATTTCCAGTGCTGCTTTCCATCCTGATCTTTGATGGGAGTCCAAATAATTATTTGCAAATTAAAAGTGACCAAAAACATCTATTATCACTTACTGTGAACAGAACAACGAGGGTGTTATCCTCTCCAACTGAGCTGCCACTTGCAGTTTGACTGCTGCAATAATACCCTCACTGCGATGACACCCTAAAACTACCGTTCCTTCTCTGTCAGTTCCTCCGGCTATGAGATTTCTCCTCCTGTCTGGTTGCAGCTGTGACTGACAGCAGAGAGATCAGAGTCCAGATCAAGCTGCTGCTTTTCATGTCTCCCTCTACTGTGTTTATAGCTGTGATGGACATTAATAACCTGTTATTAAAACCCCCCGTACCTCCTCACTACATCCTCTGATTCATCCACCAAATAAGCACTCTGGGACAAATCACTGCCCTGTGCTCAACTTTTAAGCTAACAGCCCCCCCTCCCCATCCCGCCGCTGTGCCACCGAACCCACACTTTATTCCTATCCCTGCACTTTGGCTTCCGCTTTTCTTTCTCATCCTCGCTCCACTGAGGTTTATCCTGTACGCTCCCCACCTCTGTGCAGCCTCCTTCACCTTTGCCTCAAACATGAATAAACAGTTGCTTTCAAATCCCACTTAAGATTCTGAGGCTCGGCTGCCACTTATTTTCACAAGAACTGGATCAAATAAGGCCAAGGGCTTCACGCCGGGAAGGGTCAACTTCTGCTTCAATGCACGGCCATGAAAACACAATAGCACAACTGTACTACAGTATTGTGCATGCTTTTATAAGCTCCCTCAACATGTCTGACAAAAAAGAAAAAAGAAAAAAAACAACATGCAAAGAAACCATGTCCTTGCTTTGAAGGTTAAGTAATTTTTTACATTTTTTTTTAAGCCTTTGGAAGTGTATTCTCAATTCAATACCCTCTTCTTTTGTTACTCAAAATGTGTAATAATTGTCCTCTAATCACAGTAATTAGAATGGGAAATGTGCATGTAAGCTTTCTTATTTCTAATGGTTACCCACCGACTACTCAGACTCAGACACTAATTCACATTTGATGAGTTCATGTGAGTCTAACGCCGAGGCAAATTAAACATGTTCATTCTTCAATTCAATACCTCATAATGTAATTAGCCCCTTTTTATTAAGAATGGTGATACAGCATTAGCATCAGACAGTATGGTGGGCACCAATGAAATATGATTCTCTCTAGTCAGACGCTGTTGATTCAAGCTGCTTTCCCATGTATTATCCAAATGGCTCCTAAATTGAGCTACATGTTGTATTAGAACAGTGATGTAAGTTCATTTGAGTACTACCTCTTTGGTTAGTCTCTGTGCTTAAAAGAAAGAGGTGATATGATTTTAATTGATCATATGATGAGTATTTTTTTGGTATATAATTCCAAATAAATTTAGTGGCTCATGTCCGTGGATTCCAACCATTTTGTGTTTTGTGTGAAATGTGTTTCTGGTTTGCCTTAAAAGAAGGGAAAACCCAAGAGTGAAGCCACTCTCGGGGCCACTACACCACTACTAATAACCAACCAGTTCGATCTTATTATCTGAAACATGTTGATTTATGTTTGTGTGACATACTTGTGAATAACTCACTCACAAAGAATAACAGACAATAGAATATAGACATTCTCCTCTGGTATGAACACACAATTTCTGCTGCTTTCTGAGTTGGGGGTTTGAAAAACTTTGCAGTTTGTTTTTTTTTTTTTTTTTTCCCCCTCCAAACAGGTCATTGCAGGCATATATCAACATTGGATAGATGATTCCCTCACCTTATTGCCCTGCCTTTCAATTGGCCTCGTGGGAAATCTCTGGCTGCACCATATTAAGTAAAACCTCATGCTTCAGGAGTGCAGTCGTTTTCCTGCTGACTCATAAAAATGATATAAATTGCCGTGCTGACATCAGCTGGATATAATTCTATTAGAGCACCCATTTGTTGTTGAATTTCACTGCGGCTTCATTCTGTTGTTTAAATGACCCTTCATTTATTTTAGTGTCCTGCTAGGAAAGAGGGCAGCACCTGTGCACTCAGGATGATACTCCGGAAGCAGAGCCATTAGATCTCAACCAGCTGATCGAGCTGATGCATTCTCCCTCTTCTTGCTTTTGCCTCCACTCTCGCTTTGCTAATGCATGAGATGTTCTCTTGTTCTGTGCCTGCAAATGGACCTCGTTGCTGCTGCTTTCAAAGTGGATAAGGAGGCTTTTTTCATGGCATTTTACCGGGATGGACTCTTACAGCAAGTGTCACGTATGAAATTTTAGCCTGACGCTTTATGTCCAGGAACAGCGTATAAATAAAGCATGACTTAGGTCACATCTCAGTCCTTGGTCACTTTCCCGGGCCACAGGAGTCAAATCTTGAGAGGTGAGCACTTATCGAAGAGCGGGGAATGATTTCTGCTGACATTGATGACTTGCTATTGATTACACCCACACATTTTCACAAGCTGAAAAGCATGCTTCTTAAACTTTTAGACATCACAATGTTTACAATTTACTCATCACTTATAATGTGCCTTTTTTTAAGATAAAAATAAAATAAACTCCCTCTTTTTCTCTCTGTGTCCTCTCTTTTCTTTTGTTTTTTTCTACTGCAGTAATAGCTTCTTCCATTGTTTCCTCCTCGCCATCTCTTTCCCCTGGTGGCTCAGAGTCGTGAGCAGCAACAGGTGGTCCCTGACAGGAAATCGGCTCCCTGACACATCAACAAATGCTTCATGTTTCTGGATCTCCCTGTGCAAAATGATGGCTGCTGTTGCTCATTGTAATAGAATTAGAAAAAGTACACTTGTGTGCTTTCAGATTAGTATGTTCCTTTATCATGATCTTTCCTCAGTTTCCTGATGATCCCTTGTTTTGGCTGTCTCGTGAACAATATGATCTAATAAACTAACACCAGATTTTGGGCTAAGAACAGTTTCCACAATCAACACAGAAAGAAGGGACAGTCGAAAATCTGTCATAGTAAAAAAACACATATTTCCTAAGTAGAAGTTTCTAGATAAAGTGCTGAAAAACTGAACCATGAATGTCAAAGTCTCTGGAGCAACATAAACTCCCCAACTCTACTAGGATACAAATCACTCAACAAAATGCCATGAACCAAAAACAAAAGAGCACCCTTACAAACCTCTTCAGCTACAATGTGATCTATCAATGACAGTTCAATATCGTAGCTTCGTGACAACCCAGTGGCTACACAGAAATAGCTTCAGTCTAACCAGGCATCGATGGTCCTGAGATGGGTTTGTAGAAGGAAAAGAAATCAGAAGCCAAATTCCCTTTTCTCAATTGGGTGTTGAGTATACTAGTGGTAGCAGAGCAGATCAAATATTTTCAGCCTCTCGATCAGGCACCAGGCCACCATCCCTGCTGTTGGCCTGCGAGTCGGTTTTCAAAACATATCATTGAATACATTAGTACTGGTCAATGAAGGCAGATTCAAACCATGCTGGTATAAATTGAAATCAGCCCAAATTACTCTATTTCCAGAATAATCTAAGGTAAAAAGAAAAAAAAAAAACACATTGAACTAAAAATAAAAGGGATGTATATATTACATCATGAAATTGGCAGCTTTGATTCTCAAAAATCCTCTTGGATTTTAGTAGGTCTGGTTTATAGCTTATGCATGATGGTGCAGTGGTTAGTGTCACAGTGGTTATGCTATAGGTTCAAGTACTTTTCTTTATCTAAAAACATGCATGCCAGATTATGTGGTGATTCTAAATTGCCCCAGCATGTGAGTGTGTGATTGTCTGTCTATGGACTGGCGAATTACAGTTGCCCTGTGACCCTGAACAGGACAAAGTGGTTTAGAAGATATATTTACAGCCACATGTGTTCATCACTAACCGCGTGAAAATGTGCTGAAGCAGAAATAACTTATTAATTCCAAGTAAAATTCCTACATTTAGAGAATTATGATTATTTTTAATCATGTCCAAAACTCCTAATTCAATAGAAGTGATTGTACCAGAAGCAGTTAATAAGTGTCTGTTCATAGTGCATGCCCAGATTTGGGTCTGGTTTGGCCTAAGCCTACCCGTGCTGTACCGAGCCGTCCTGTACTGATACAGCCTGTGCAGCGGAAATGAGGCTATAGTTTGTCCAATATGTCTACCACTTCACTATGATTGGTATGTCAGGAACTTTCTTGGGTACACTGAGAAAAGTTATTTGTTGGAATAACATATGTTTTCCTTTTTCTAAATATCTATTTCTTAAGCAATTAGTCAATTCTAGTGTTAGGTCTAGCAATTTTTTAAAAACTTATTGTTGGGCCTACTGCAGGTTAGTTTTGTTTTGGCCTGTTGCTAAGGATGGCTCTTCAGGGCACTTCATTTTAAAAATGGCATAAATGAATTGAGGTCCACACAAGCTGCAGTGTAACCTACTGTGCTTCTCCACCATGAGTGGTAGAGCAGATCAGTTCTGATTGAATAGATCCTATTAAGATGTTTATTTACATGCTGCTACCTCAATGTATTTCTGTCTTATATTTAGTTCCCCAATCTTGTTCCTCCAAACCCCCCAACCCTCCCAGGTATCTGGTGTATAATGGCTAAAAAGGACATTCTCACTGTGGAAATCCTGACATCGTTTTCTTTTTTTTTTCCCTTTCAATTCCCTGAAGGCAACTTTATGTGCTACTTGGTGCAAGGACATTTGTTTATGGATCCACATGGATATCGTTATCCCCAACTGGGAACGGCACATTCTCAAGGATATTAAGACTGCGGATATGATCATAAGCAGACCCAGAGGAGCGGACAACCTTGTTGCTCTGTAGGCGTGTTGTAATAATAGAAAATAGCAAATTGACGGCAATAAGTCTCTGTGTTCCTCCTGTTCACTCTTGACCCACAATATATATCGGAATTCCACAGCTCGTACCCCAAATAAAAACAGCACTCCATAGTTCACAACCTTAAGAAAAATCAGCCCCTGTTTCCATCTTTTTCATTAAGTGAGTTGCAGTCAATAGCCTGTAAAAACCAGGGGAGACCTTTCAGTCTGGAGCCATCCTCAAAATGAAAGCAACAAAACAAAAGAACACTATGAACACTAATCACTAGAGAAAACAATACATGTGCACCTTTAAAGATGGTCCTCTACTGTTAGGCTGAACCCCACAAAGCGCAAATCCAGCAAGGCTTTCTTTTCTTCTCTTAAGTCGAATTTACCAACAAAGCAGCAGGCTGAATTTTTCTGAGCAGTTCTCAGATGTTTGCACAAGCAGGCTATGGGCAGATAAATACAAACACGGTAATAACAAATGTGGTATTGTTTGATCAGACCTCGCAGTAACTGTGAAAATGGTTCTTTACCATAATATAAGTCATTCTGTAGAAATATTGTGACAACCCTCCTTCCTCGCGCTGAATAGTTTCTCCTGAAACAACCAAGCTGAGTGAAATTCATCAAAGAAAAGATTTATACCTGGGGCTGTTGTGCCTTTAAAGTCAGCTTGCTAAGAACCAATTCGCTCGACAGTGTTTGCTGTTTTTGTTTGTTTTTTTTTTTTACAGCTTCATGCAGATCTCAGACTTTATAGCATTTTTTTCTCCTTTTAAAGTTTATTACTTTATTACATTTTCTCTATTTCTCTTCCTTACTTGTTAGTATAGGTCATAAAACAGAGCAACTTACAAATTCCATACAAGTTGCATCAAGATATCGTTGCACAGTAACAATAGTATCAGTGGTAGGATTTTTATTAGCAGCATGCATGCGAATCTTTCATAGGATAACTCAGCCCAGGGTTTGGTTTTGGTATCTACTCCATTTTCTCAGAAAAATACATACAGTTAAAGCTCGTGTCCCGAGTTTCCATTCGTTTTCAATGTAGGTATCATTTTTTTAACAGAGCTTAAAGGATATGTACAGTTTAAACAGCTTTCACGTTGTTTATAGAATGAAGTAGAACAATATACTCACCCCAAATGCTTTTCTGATCCAAACAGTGCTTCAGGAGAAATTTAGATCCAAAATAAGACAATTTTTGAGCGCAAAGCCTCATCTCACATGAATATACTGAGTTTTTCCCATTCACTGATAAATTGTACTAAACTACTAAATTCTGCTGTCTGGCAAAGTCTGGATTCTGTGTTTAAATTTCACAGTAGTTTGGAATTGAGAACTGCAATGTTCTTGTCATTGTTAGTCATATTTAGCTTGGCTTTTTTGTAAATGTGTGAATCTATCATTGAGGATCAAGCTCCTACATTAAAAAAAAAAAAATCTTTAATATTCCCCTGCTTACACTTTACAGTTCACACCACAAGCTACCTTGTGTTTACCAAAGCAGGTGCAGACAGCTGAAATGCCAGCTGTTCATCTTCCTCCTCCTCGCAGCCCACGTGGAAAGCAATGGCTGGAAAGGTCATAAAAACAAAGTGTACTTTTCACCAGGTTTCTTTTGCATCAGTAAGCCTGAGCAGAGCGGGTCAATAAATCGGGATGACAGGCCAGATCATTTGTTGCTGTCTGCTGGTTCCTACCTCTCTGTTTTTTTTAACCCCCAGAGAGTCTCTGTCATACTTGTCTTCATCTGGACACTCTTACGCAAATATTGATTTCAGTCTTCGTTAGCCCGGCTGGCAGCCGTGAGCGCTGATGTTACCCAGTAAGCTTCAGACTGACAGTGACGAACAGTATGTGTTCGAGCTCAGCATGAGCTAGAAAGGGTGCCATATTTATTTATTTTTTATTTTTTTCCCCTCTGCAATATGATACGATGACATGATAAAAATACATCTTTGGGAGGAAATTTAGGTTGTGAAGAGGGTATCAGTGGAAAGATACAGAGCCGTCACTTTTCATTTTGTCTTACATGCATTCTAAGCATATTATTTTTAACTTCTCATGCAGGCTTTAACACTCCGGTGCCTTTTATTAAATTTTCCTCGTTTAATCTCCTCCTCTTGAGGACTTCTGTGGAAGTAAAGCTTACATTTTTAGCCTCAGTAAAATACAGTGTCAGATGTCTATCGGCCTATCAAAGAGAGTAAATGTACACAGAAGGATCCACAAATACGTTTTGGGATCTGCGTTTAAATGCAATTCTTCACTAACATGTTTTTGAATGCCATAAATTTATATCTGTCCCAACAGACCACAGACTCCTGCTGAAACCCAAACGTGTGTCTGGAACAAAGATGTTATCAGCAGATCCTTTAAGTCCTGGAAATCAGAAAACAGGACATCCATTTCAGCATGTGCATCAATAAACTTTGGTTGGTTGGAGGCCATTTTCAGTAGATTCTGAGCCTTAACTCGAATAAATTCACCTAATTACAAACACACACATATACTCACACACACACACACACACACACACACACCAATGGTGACATTGTGTCAGTAACAAAATAAATTGTTTTATTGATTCATTCCTCCTCCAATTAATTAAAATTGAAAAAATGCTGCTTCTTACTTTGATCTGATTAAATGCAAATAAATATGCATAGTAAATTCAAGTATACCAACATATTACATTTGTCTTTTTTAAATGCGTCGAAACACTGCTATAAATCTGAAAAGGGATTTTAACAGAAAAAAATTATTGTTCACAATTTTAACCATGAGGTTAAAATTGTATTTAAACAAAGCATTGTTTTACATCTGCAACATTTTACAAGTTTCATTTGTGTCTAAAAGTTTCTAACATTTATGAATGTCTTCAAATGTGCCTACAAACAGCTGGCTGTGCATATTCAACTTTGCCTAATTTGTAAGTTTCTATTTCTGTGTTTGACTGAATGTATTTATTTGTGAATTTTTATCTTGCTTTATTTTTGAGCATAGGTCTGAGGAGATCTTCCTTTGAGATGAAGGCGTACTCTGATTTTTCTGTTTGGCTAAAGGCCCCCTAATTAAAATACATAAACACTCTACAAATTAAAAATTTGGGTTTTCTGTCTGCAGTTTGGATTATTTCCACTTCGACAGTGGCACAGATATATAAAGAGATTTACAAACAGAAAGGTTGTGTTCATTTCCATTAGAAGAGAGAAAAATGTGTGTATCTGTGGCTTCCTATGAGTCAATATTTTTTGTTTGCATTAACAAATATAACTACTGTGAGATGCATTTAATATAAAAAATCCCTCAGTGTGTTCTAGAATCCTTCTGTGTGCAGTTACTGTTTGTGGTGGAGATCTGACTCTACGGAAGGAGCGGATAGGAACGATTCCTTCCCCTTCAGCGTCTCCTTTTGGGCCTGCTGACATATCGATCCGAGAGCATTCAAACCCGGGCGGAGGCAATGACGTCTCAGTCCGTTCAACTCGCCATGCACCCCGGTTCCCATGGCAACCTCATGCTGTGCGTGCGTGCTCCTGTCTCAAAGCAGTCTGCAGGTTTCCATCAGTGCCAGAGGTGTGGCAACATGGTGTGGTCTCTCTCCATCCATCCGTCGTGCCCCCCCCCCCTCCACACACACACACACACACACAAAGAGAAGAGCACGCAGGAAAAACTGCAGACACAAATTGTCTGGTTTGATTGTTCGCTGCCACAACGCTGCCACATTGGGGGGAACAAATACTCTGTGGTGTGGGGGATATTTTCAACAAGGTGACACTGCTGACTGTACATCGTTTCAGCATTTGGGCCATGCTTCTTTTCCACCTCGCTGCAATTTTACCAGCGTTCAAAAACATTTTTCTCTTTTTCTGCTGGTCAAGCACAAAAACAGTTTGTGGCAATATTTGTTTCCCAGAAGGAGCTGTTTGAAGAATAAAACATTTTTCCGGGATTCAACATTGGTTCTGTCAGTAAAGGCTGAATTCACATTTTGTTTTCATTCATCTTAAACGTGTGATCAGATGAGCAAGCGCCATAAATAAAACACAAACATGATGCCACTGCAACAAAAAGTAAAATAATATCAAAACTCGGTAGATTAATCAGAAGCAAAATACTGAAAGATGAATTAATAGTCATACATACACCCATCCACTTTTTTTTTTTTTTTACCTTCATCCACATCACAGAAAACAGGAGCAGAGACAGCACTGTGCAGGCTACTTGTCCATCATAGTGCTAATACAGAGAGACAAAACACATTCACATCGATGGAAACTTTGCGAGCTTCCACAACGGCTGTGTTCAGTGAGTGTTGTTCGAATGCATCTGTGCTGGTGTGAAAGCAAGGCGTAACTCTGGACTGTACGAACGCAGCTGCTCTGAGAATGGTCTGAATAGGGGGTCTCAGAGCAGCTGCAGGTCAGCGTTGGAGTGGCAGTCGCGTCAAACAGCTGACCAAGTGCTCCATACAAGCTTTGAGTATGAACTGAGAGGGATCCCATAGTCTTATGAGCAATGCACACATGATGGTGGAACCTGTCCATGGAAAACCCAAACAACCTCGGCCAAACTTGTAGCCAGACCAATATTTTCTGCCTCTTGGACCATGTTTACACAACAATGTTGAGTTTCATTTGAGAAAAGTTTTGCATTTACACAGAAACATGCTCTGTTGGTATTTTGGCCACACTAACTGGTGTGGCAGCACCTTGGGAGTCATCGTTTACCCTTATCAAGTTTTCTAGATGTGGGATGAAAGTTGGAGTGTCCAGCATACGCACAGGCAAAACATGCAAACCCTGCATGGAAAACCTGAACCTGCAATAAAAACAGTGCTTTCTATATGTGAAGTAAAAGTGTTTACCATAACAGTGGTGTGGAGGGTCTCAAGTATCTCAGTTTTCCAATAAAGAAAACCAACAACCTGATAGCACATTTCTTTGTGATAATGCAACTAAGACATTTGGTTAAATGCAACATCAAATATGTATATAATTTACTCAGGCTGCAGATTTTCATGACAAGTTTTTTGATAGATTACTTGCAATAATAATCTAGTTAACCCCAGGAAGCTAGGAGTAAATAAATACTGAATGCACAGGCAGAACATGCTGACTCCACCAGAAAATCCTGAATATGGTTTCAAACCAGTTTTCTCTACTTTCTTTGTCTCTGGGTTAGATTTAGGTTTAGTTTTGAGTTTCAATTAGATGCCTTTTCTCTCAAGATAATATGGGAAACTGGCAGTCTGTGGGCCACATGTAGCCCTCGCCCAAAAATTGTGTGGCCCACCAGACAAATTCATGAATTTAATACATTTTAATAAAAGGGTAAGGTTCTTTTAATCTCTGTTTAGCCCAGTTTCCATTGTTAACTTGATTAACAACTGTATTAAGTTAAAAGCCAATCTGAGTGATAAATAAAATGAATACTGTATTTAAATCTATCATTTATCTTTTCAAAGGTAGACCTGTGCCGGGATTTGAACCATGTTTTTCTCACAGTGTAGCCACTGCAGCGCTGTGCAAATCAAACCAATTTATTGTTTCTTGAACTGACAAGCAGTGTGCTTAGTGTGTCCAGAAATCATCCCACCATACATAACTTTTAACACACACACACATACACACGTGCACACACACACACACACACACACACACACACACACACACACACACACACACACACACACACACACACACACACAAAACCGCAAATACATACACGCAAAGGACATGCAAACACCACACATTCATGAGGCCATCAATTCAACTGGATCTTTGAGAAATCTTGAGAATGTGATTCACAGCACCTCACCTCACCTTTCTTTTTTTTTTTTCTTTTTTACCTGCGTATGAAATCAATAGTCTTCTTGCAAAACACATCGCCCCAAAAGGTTTGCTTCACACTTTCCTCATGAAAGATTTTCAGCACATTGAGTGAAGTATAAAGAAAAATGGATTGGAGCACACTCTGGGTCATCTTTGTTCGACTAGCAAAAACACACACAGGCGCTCCTAAGGAAGGGCAAGAATTTTAACTGGACGCAAACAACTGTATCATTTCACTCATGCTCACGTGGGCATTTGAAGTTCCACAGTCTGTTGAAGATGTTGCATTGCGAACAACATAAATTGTCCACTGATGTATGTTTCCAGAAACAATATATTCCCTTTTACATATTTGTTTCATTCACTGATAATGTCTTGTGAGACAGGGTGGTAATTCACTTGCAAAAAGTGACATTTACAAAGAACCCTACAATAAATGAACCATTTATTTCAAAGGAGAGAATGTCAGGGGAGGAAGAGGCAAGGTGATGAAGATGATAATGATGGTGATGGCGATGATGATGATGATGGTGATGATGTTGATGATGATGACAGAGAGTCTTCTTTTGAGCATATTACGGTAATGGCTCACATCACGAGTTTTGATTGTAGAGAGTTTTCCTCATGTCACTGTAGATCAGCTTGTGATTTAAGGCAGCATGTTTTCACAAATGGTTACTGCCCCATTTAAGCAGCATGTTCAAGTTTTTAAATTCAAGCCACACCTCAGAAGGTCTGAAGAAGTTAAGGTCGACCACCACGCCTGCATCAAATGAGAAGTTGTTGTAGAAACCAAAAATTTTTTTTTTAAAAATCTCGAAAAAAAAAAAGTTCCCTTCAATTGCAAAACACCTATAGGGATAAATTGAATGTGTTGAGCCATTATACTTGATGTTTAGTGTTGTGCACTTTTGTTTTGTGCTTTAGAAAGAGAGAGAGTTAAAAATACTGATGTCGTGAAGAATGGCTCGTCGTGCCGCTTCAGGACACCAGATGCGGAATGAATAATTTCTCAGCCCAACAGGAGTGGGGAAAGATGACTTCAGGGACATTTTCATAGCAGGAGAAGAGGAAAAAAAAGAGTCTGAAATCCTGAAAATGTTGGATAGAAACAGTGGCTGACACTTTCATTGGCTTTGGCAACACCGTAATTTACAGTCACATTTGTAAAAAAAAAATAAATAAAATAAATAAAATAAAATATAAATATAAATATAAATATAAATATAAATATAAATATAAATATAAATATAAATCAATCAATCAATCAATCAATCAATAAATAAAAGGGCATCCAGAAGAAACGGACACGTAAATGTCTCCCTGGTATATACAGTACATTAAATTTACTTCCATGCCCAGATGTAACAGTTAATAATCCAGGTCCAGCAGCTGTTGATTCAGAATTTGTCCCTCAACCTTTACTGTTTTGCTTTTTAGCACACAAATAGAATTCTTTTTCATTGTTTTGCAGAAGGTTTTGGTGAAATTTGTCAGTAACATTTGTGGGCGACAGATTAAATTTTTTTATTTTTAATATTTTTTTTTTTTTTTAACGAGGACTTTAAGGCTGTCAGACCTTACTCATGAGAAGGTGGCGGTTCAAGCGCCGGAGCCGGTCATCTTCTGAACAGAATAGAAGAGAACCTGTAGCGGAGCCAGAGTGGGGGCAAGGGGGCGGTCGCCCCAGGGCCCACAAGGTCATAGGGCCCCGTTTCATGTGATGTGTTCACATTTACTCGTAAATAAATTATTATAATAAAATGTGCAGTGTGTGCGAGAAGGTATACGCATATGATTGTGGGCTCCAATTTGCCAATTCTTACATTACGACTGTCCATGAATGCATCAGAGCTATAAGCCAGCGCTGATTGGCTGTGCGGCATGAAAAAGTTTTTTCTTTGCTCTTTATCTGAACTCTTTGGAGGGAAGTTAAACAGTATGCTAAACATTATGCTAGCCGCTAGCGGTACTACCCAAAACCCAAAGCCACTGGTGAATCAGTGAAACCTTCAAAAATGTTATCTTTATCAGAATGCTGTGGTCTTAAACACCTGCCTATTTGAATGTGCCTTGTGTTGCTCTCTACTATAAGAGACCGCTGAGTCTATTTTTTTTCTAATATATGTGAATTCCAAAAGATATAGATAGCTGTGTCTATATCTATCTGAATAGATTGTGTAATTTTAGACCAGCTGTGTTCATTTTATATTTAAGTTGTATCAAAGATGGTACAGATTTAGCCAGTGAGTTTTTAATCTGAGCTTTCAGCACCATGGACAGTGGACACTCTGAGTGACACCTGTCAGGCTGCATTTGTAAGTGTGTGTGTGTGTGTGTGTGTGTGTATTTGTTCTTCAGAACAAGTTTGTGAACTGGTTTGTGACTTTCTTCTCCTTTCTGAGGCATATAGGTTTGCTTGGCTCAATAAAAGTGAGCATTAGTGTGTTGTTTGATGGTTGGATGAGGGATTGTTTGAATGGTAAAATTACTATCGTAAAGGCCCGTCGAGAATGCTCCGCCCCCTCTGTACTGAGACCCACGCTCCGCCTCTGAAGAGAACGCTTCATTTTGTCACAGATACAATGAATTTAAAGTGAAACACAAGGCGGGGAGATCAACTGATCCGGACTACTCTTGTTCAAGCAGTAAAGTGTCCTGAGCCAAGACACTGAACCATTTCGGTGCAGAAAGAGGGTGAAACCTTAAACTTTAATTTTGGCCTCTTGTGGTGGAGTTTTCATTTTCTGTGGCTCCTTCCCAAAAACCAAAGACACATCCAACCCCTTCTACGCAAATTATAGAAAACTGGGATTAAAGAAACCACACTAAAATAATAAATCATAATTACTGAGACAGATTTGACTTGGATCATGTTAACAGGGACTTTTAAGTCATGCATGTCACTCACTTCTACTACGACACCACTTTACAATCCAACCCTTTCCTGAATTTTGACTTGTGCTTCACCTCATGACAGACTCATGTCTTCCCACTCTTCTATCACAGCATCAGTCCTTTTCCCAGGTGTTTTTTGGCCTGTATATCTTCCTCCTCACATACTGAGTCCATCTCATGGCAGCTTTGGGTATCCACCCTCTCTACAAAGTCTTCACAGACAACACATCTTAATTTTTGGATTTTGAGACTTGTTCATGTCCATCTTCACATGCATTTCCTTTTTCGTGATCTTGCTGGAGAAGAAAATATTGTAGATGTTAGTTTGTCAGCTGTTAGGAAAGACACTGACCTTTCTCATATCTCCTTCCATTACTCACCCGTCATACAAAGGCTTAACAAAACTGCATTAACTTGCATTGCTATGCAGGTGATTCACAAATCAAACCTTTACAAAACCTAAAGACATTAATCAGTTCATCAAGATACAATCTTGTTTTTAAGACATAAAAGACTGCAGGGGCTGCAGTTCTTGATTAAACAACACTAGTCACGTCTTCTCTTTTGTTTTCACTGAGGCACTGAATTTCTCTGCTCAATTTACTCTCCACACATTCACACATCACTACTGCATGGCAATACGTTTGTGTCACCCTTCTGTAGTCTGTGCTATCTTCTCTCTCTGCCTTCCTGCAGTACCTCTTACTGTGGAACGTCTTACCCACCATCAAGTGCTGCTGTTTTATATCAACCTGTTGCCCTTGTTGACATGATAGAGATAACTATGACTTGTAAATAAACGTGTTGGTGATTGCATGTTATCTTTGGTCAGATTGCTTTAATACAGTGCAGACTGGGGTGGGCTCCAGCCTACTGTCACCCTCATCATGCAAAAGCAGCCATACAAGATGGGTACATAGAGCTGGATAAACTGCACCATCCCATTCAGAATGAGCATTGCTTAGGGCTGGAATCAGCATGAAATGACAAAATCTTTAGACGTTCTTTTTCTTTAGTCACCAATTTGCAGTAGAAAACCAAGAGTGAGGATGAATGTGTGATTAATACAGCTACCCGTGGTCAATTACAGATTAATAAATACATCTCCACCAAACTGATACCTCTAACTCAAGGACTGAAAGCTATTTCGAGCTGTGAGATACTTCCATCACAAAATGTACACGCATTAAGTCTTCCTACATTGCAATAAACCCTGCTGTTTTGCTGTAATTAGCGTTGGTTTTCTTGTTGTTTCACACTATGTGTAATGTGAAACTTAACTGCTAAGCAAAAAAGTATGGATACACAGTACTGTGTGAAGGTTTAAGGAAAGTGTAAATAACACCAAGCAGAAGAAAATCTTGCGATTAAAGTTTTTTTTTCTTTTCTTTTTAAATCTGTTAAGGAAATGTGAATGAACATGCTAAGAATTCAAAATGACATCTGTTTTTGTTGTGACCTTGGTTTGTCTCTGAGCAACAGCATTTTTCCACCCTTTACATGGCACTACATATGTAACTTTCTGGTAGCAGGCTGTCCTTTTGCCACAAATAACCATTGTAGAGGATGCCAAAATGCAAGAATTATCACCAAGCATGGGTATGATAGCATATGAGCAACATAACACAAACTGGCTTTTATCCTGAAAAACATTAGTTTCACACATAGTACCGTAAGTGTATCTGTGCTGGCACAGGTAATGCAATAAAAAATTGCTATTCGGAGAATTTCCTTCAATTAAGCGTGCAACGCTACAAACTAGGGGTTGAAACTCCCCCAAAAAATATGTAGTTGTTTTTTGTTTTGTTTTGTTTTTTTAATCTCTCTGCTTTACATTTGTTTTGCTTATTTGCATTGTTAAAATAATTACATCGCTAAATGTTTCTTATGTGTAAGCTGTGGAAGCACGATCATGTTTATTTATTTGTTAAATCACAATGGTTCTTTGTTTGCTTTTTGCTTTTTTTTTTAATTTAATTGGGATTCAGTGTTAATATCTAATGTGGAGTACATTTTCTGTCTGTCAGATAACGGCATTTTCAAGCAGAAATTTTGTTCTGAAAAGAAATACACAGAAAATAAATGTCAGTGTACATTTACGGCATGACTAAAGTCCATCCCATTATCATCCCTAACAATGTGAAATTAATAAAAATGATGGTTTGAAGATAGAATTTGACCATGACATCAGTGTCTTTTGCTGTTTTTTTTGTTTTTTTATTTTTTTTTTATTTTGCAGCTCCTCATGCAAATCAGGGTGAATCATGCCATAAAAATAAACTGAGGGAGAAGTGGACGGAAGAGCTGTGTTAAACTCCACATGCACACAGCACTGAAGTAAGTAATTTCATTCAAAAGGAGGGCCATCTGCCATGTGATGTGGACTCCAGCAGCTTGGGACCCACAATTCCCCTGTACTTACTCCTTCAATGGGTGACGTTGAGCTCCCACCATGAGCCATCCTGAAAGACAACTTAAAGACAGCACAAAGTAAACATCACTCTGGCTAGTCAATCAGCCCTTTCTCCCTCGTCCAATCAATTGAGTGCTCGCCTTCAGAAAGGCCTGAAAATAGATTGAGGTTTGCTTTGTGTGGCAGCAGATGAGAGTGCACTTAACTACAGGGAGAAAATGGGCAGCATTTCCATCCTCATCTCTGTAAATGTACATCAAGAGGGGTACATTCAGTTTTGGTAACATTTGACCATGCTTTTAGGCTCCTTCTCCTGGCCTTCCTTTTATTCTCTTGACATTCCAATGTTGTGCTCAGAAAATCATTGCACAAACGTTTTATATGTACATATTTTCAAGTTGCAATCAGAGTGACTCACATTAAGAAAGCACTCCTAAATTTGAGAACCCATCCAAGCCTGCTCTGTCTTTATGTTTCTATTACTGGCAAGAGTATGAGTAAAAAAAGAAAAGTCCTTTTCGGTAGAAATAAAGACAGTCAACCTGTGCCATTAGAGTTTAATTTTCTTGATGATAAGACTTATAATTGTGGATGAGGCAGAAGTATATTTTAAAGTAGTAATCCATTTCTGTTCTTATGAGTTCAAAAGTTATGGTGAATTACAGTCCTGCCACATCTACTGGAGTAGGAACACAGTAATTATGACAGAATCCTTATGGGAAAGTATGATGAAGTTGAGGGGGGGAAGAGATAAGAGTCAGATTTGGATTGAAGTTGGGACTTTTACTTGAGATGATGGATGTTCAAGTGTCTTGACAATGCTAACCACTGCTCCACTGTGTGACCAATCACTAAATCTAAATGTACAGCGCTGTATAAATGTAGCAAATCAGAGCTAAATTCAAACATAGTGAGCTAAAATTTGTGATTTTTATGAGTCCAATAGTTATAGGGAATTACAGCCCAACTGGATTTTTTTTTTTTTTTTTTTTTTTTTTGAGAGTGGGAGTTTTACAAATCAAGCCCCACAACAATACTAAACACCACACCACTGTATAGCTCCTGCTTTAACCTAACCACTATTATGTGCTTATGTAGAAAATCAAGCAAACATTTGAATGTTTAATGAGCCCTACCACACCATCTGAAATAGATGTAATACTTGCAAAAGGAAATATATATCAGTGTAGATACGCTAAAGAGAAACAATAATAATTTGTTTCGCATGGTAGATGTGACTTCGTGAATGCTCAGAATTGAACAAGCACCTTCTTGCACTGTTTCAGATGTGCTCACCACTAAACAATAGTTGCAGGCTTTATCAAAATCTCATCAAACATTATTGACAAAACTAAACTTACTTTAGCAAAAGTATCATTTATGGTAAAGCCGTGCAGATAAGGTAAATACAACAAAAGCTCTAAGTGGAAGATCTATGTTCCATTAGGAAGCTCTAGCAGTCTCCATTTGTGCCATTTTTGCAGTATCTTTTGCCTCACACCACCTAAGCACTCTCTCCTCCAACTCTGACATCCTGGTGTGTCTCCAGGTGTGTCTGGTTCTTCCTTTCTTCCCCTGTACACTAAAATACGTTTGTATCTCTTGAGTCACCTGGGCACACTGCCTCAACCTGAGCATTGTTCTTACAATGTCCGACCGCCACACATGCTTTTCATGATGGCAATTTCATCAGGTTTAACCATCATTGTTCCACACTAATCCACCTGAGCATTAACATCTTATACAGGTGCTTCCTCACAGTGGCAGAGCTAGTTTTGGTTTCTGCAGTATACAGATTTTTTAGGAATGGATTTTTAGCCCAGCACCCAACTCCCAGTCCAGAGGGATCAGTCTATGCCTGGTTTCTATCCTTTGACCAGTATGGCATCAGTGACTTTACAAGGAATATAATACTCTGATGTAGCTCTAGGAGTCCTAGAAACACACAAACTATCCCTCCACAGTAAAGTAATGATCCCATCAGGAAAGCATACTGTAGGGACACAAAGGCCATTTTGGTTATAGAGTGAGACTTCTCCCCAGAGGATGGGGAAATAATGAATAACAATAATGCTAACAATAACATCAAAATATGGCTTCCACCTAAACATGGCAATGTATATTGTGCTGAGTTGTTCGAGATAATTTAAAATTTTCCCATAATTAAAAGGTAGCGAGGGACTCAAAGTGGACATAAAAGTGTTGGCAGTAATCTTCTAAAGGGTATGAAAAGCCATAAAGAAGAATAAAGAACTGTCAACAAGAAGTTAGATGTATGAGTTCCTTGTGAAACCATATGTAAGCAAGAAAAAGCCTTTCTGAGTTAGGACTTTCAGGAAAACATCTATCTTGTTCACCCGCTGTAGCCAATTTAAGATCCTGGGGGCTGCAGCCTATTCCAGCTGGCACTGGAGAAAAGTTATCGTGCACTCTGGAAAGGCTGCAAGTCCAATCGAGCTGCTCATACAAACATTTGAACTTATGGTAAATTTAGAGTCAAGAATTAACCAACCAAGCAGGTCATTTGCTTGTGAGAGGGAGTCACTAACAACTGCATCACAATGACTACAGACTGAGTACATATACGGTGTCTGTAAAACCACGGATCGATCCGTACGGTTGTGCAGTCGGCTGAGGGATGTCCGACATTACATAGAGACGGCCTTCTGTTCTCCTGTATTTCAGTGTGATCTTGTTTAGATCTCGCATCGTTGTCGACAGATTGTTCTCATAAAAAGATGTTTTGGGATGAAATCACATGTGATTGTGGATTGTCCTGCAGGGCTATGTGTATGTGTAAAACAGTATAAAAGGCCGTATGAATGGTGATACTATGCAATAATCCAATTTGACATTATTAATTTTCCTAAAACTGTGTGCCATCTTGTATGATTTTGGATTGACTACAATGATAATGTGTTGATGCATTGATTTCGGACTGTTCAGGTATAACCCCATACCAGCCTGTCCGCCACAGTCTGCAACAAAAAAAATTAGGCATGTTTCATTTTTGAAAAATCTTTTCGGACAGTCTCGGACAGCATCGGACTGTGGCATATTGATTTCACAACAGTATGCAGCCTGGTGTGAAAGGAGTGTTAGCATGCAATGGAAGCCATTGTGTTCAACCAGACTCTGGCATGCTCTTGCATAATGTTATTTCCAATAATATGAAAGAAAGCAATGCTTCATGTTTCAGAGGTTATTGGAAAAATTAAAAGACCCATTATCAGAGACCCTATTCAATGACCTTCGCTTCTTTTTTCTCTTTAAACTACTGCTACTTCCACCTTTTCAAGCCTACAGAGCTGTATGTATCTGATGCTGTTTGATTTTCAGGGGAGAGTGTAAGAGCTGCTACTCTAGTATTCTGTTATACGGTTATAAGTGTAAAATCTCAGTTCAAACTGATTTACTTTCAGCCCCAGCTTCAGAAAGGTGGAATACAGAGGGGAAAAAAAAAGGCATTTTCTATGAATTCTGAGTAGTATTACTGTCATAGTACAAAGTAACAGCTTGGCATTCTGCTGGTTCACTGATGGCTGTCTTGAAGATTAGCTACATCGGTAAACTTTAATGCCAAACAGGTAAAAACCCAACACCATGAAATAGGATTGTAGCAGATAAAAACTGTACACACAAGTGACTTCCTCAGCCTGGAGTCCATGTTTCTTAAAGCATTCAAAGCTGAAGTAGGACTGTGAGTGTGACTGTGAGCAAGTGGATGGCTTTGCCTTCAATTAAAATTAAGTTATTGTAACGGAAATACATTTTCAAATGTATATACAAGTGTCCAAAACACTGACTGGCATCTATTCATGCATTTTAAAGAAAAAAGGAAAGAGAGAAAGATTCAAAAATTGAAGAAGTACACAGGGTATTAACTTTTCTCTCAGACCTTCTTCCATCATTGTTAATGCTGGGTACTTTTGTCACTTACTGCTTGTACAACTGAGTGCAACTCCATGAATTCACTCAAGGACAGACTGTCTGAAAGCTTGCGCTCTTGTTCTCATCTGAATGCTTAGATCAGCTCAACCTTCACTGTGACAGCCAACTTCCCATTGTGCCTTCAAGAGTGGCTGTTCGGGGAAAGTGTAACCACTTTTACATGTGTATGGGTGGCTCGAGGTTTGTGTCCAGCACTCTTCAGCCTTGACAGTGCGCTTGGCCAATCTCAGTCTTGTTAAATAACTTAGACTATTTTTTTTTACTCTTGACTTTATTGTGTTGTCTAAATATTTACTGCCTACTCAATTTTAATTTGCAAAAATTCAGTATAATTGATTTGTTTGTGTCAAAGATGAGCCATTAGTGATTAGGGGTGTTCAAACAACTTGCTTGACTGTGAAAATTACAAAATGACAAACATTTTCTGTAATTATTCGGTAAATGTTGTGAAATGGGCCAATGGTACTTCTCAGGCAGTGAGCGAGCTAACTTGTTAGTTTCACAAATGTACTCTGTTCAGAACACCAACATTTCCAGTGCTTAACTTAGATGCAACTATTTTACAACATCCATCCATCTTCAACCGCTCATCTGGGCGGGGTCGGGGTGGCAGCAGTCTCAGCAAGGATTCCCAGACTTCCTTGTCCCCAGACACTTCTTCCAGCTCTTCCGAGAGGATCCCAAGGCGTTCCCAGGCCAGTCGAGAGACAGTCTCTCCAGCGTGTCCTGGGTCTTCCCCGGGGTCTCCTCCCAGTGGGCCATGCCCGGAACACCTCCCCAGGGAGGCGTTCAGGAGGCATCCTAGACAGGTTCCCAAGCCACCTCAGCTGTCTCCTCTCGATGTGGAGGAGTAGCGGCTCTACTCCGACCTCCTCCCTGGTGACTGAGCTCCTCACCCTATCTCTAAGGGAGCGCCCAGCCACACTCATTTCAGCCTCTTGTTTCCGGATCTTGTCCTTTCGGTCATGGAAACAAGTCCGACTTACTGCCGGCAATTTGGACCAGACTCCTACTCCGGTCATACAGAGACTGGACCGTCCTTAACAAGGGGCCCCGGACTCCGTATTCCTTAAGCACCCCCTACAAGACACCACGAGGGACGCGGTTGAACACCTTCTCCAAATCCACAAATCACATGTGGACTGGTTGGGTGAACGGGTTGTGAACTCCCACGAGCCCTTGAGCACCCTATGGTGGGTATAGAGCTGGTCCAGTGTTCTACGATGAAAATTGCATTGTTCCTCCTAAATAACTTAATTGTGCAAATGTTTTTTTTTTAATTTAAAAATGCTTAATTGTTTAGGATTTGCTGAAATACTACCATTAATAATGAATTGTCCCATAAGAAGGAAGCAGATGTTTCTGTAAAACAGGTCTATTAAATGTATTATTGTTTTTTTGTTTATAATATATGTATGTATGTATGTATGTATGTATGTATGTATGTATGTATGTATGTATTTATTTATTTATTTATTTATTTATTTATTTATTTATTCAGCTTTGAAGTTACACAATATTAAAATAACAAATATATTGTTTTCTTCTCTATATGAAGTGGAATTGGATAAAGAACTATGATGAGATGGAACACAAGACAGACAACAAGAATGCATAAACAATCTTTAGCTGCTGATCTCCATCCCCACAAAGGTCACACTCTGCAGGCCGTTTACTGAAGGTCGGGCCAAAAAGGAAAACATAACAGATCCAGTGTGGCCATTTCTCCAGACCTCCACCACTGTCTAAATCCCACTGTGGTGAAAACAGGGGGTGCTTGACTAAACTTCTAAGTCATCTTTAGCAGATGGGAGGGATCATAAAATATCTCACTATAATACATGCAGTACATGAGGTCTGAAAGGCTGTGAAAGACACAGTTTCTGATTAATTACTATTCGGAAATGCCCATGGGTGTGATATGAAAATTTGCATGCAAACACCCCCTTCCGACTCCCACATTTTTTTCCATTAAACTGAAACAAATTGTAATCAGCCCTGTTTGCCATCTGCTCTGTGAATGTTATGAAATACAGGCCATTATTTTGAGGAGTTAACAACGTGCAGGACAACGTATTAGAAAAAGATAAGACCCAATCTTGTGCAGTTGATTGATATTATCTCCACGGCACTAAGTCATAGTCCTCTCAGTTCGATTACAAAAGTCACCTTCATGACAAATTCTGACACTTTCCACAATGCTGCAAATCAATAAGAGGAGAAAATGGATGAAAAGGGGGATTTCAGGGGACACATCCAGAGATTCTGCCTCCCTATCCCTAGGTTTGTAATTGGGGGACTGGGCTAATTAAAATAGAGTTCCCAGGCAGTCGATGACGGCCGCTGCTGATGTGGTTCTCCTCTTCAGATGTTCAATGAAGAGGAAGGGGTATTAGAGCCATAAGGAATGGCACAAAGCTGGCTATTCACATGTAATTGCTCACCCAGGGAGGATGCATTGGGGCTGGTGGCCTGAAGTGTCAGTTCCTGTCAAGATGATGAAGCTCTACAGTGGCCCCCCTCGGCCCTGCTCTGAGACCCCAGCACTGCCCAAATGGGACGTCAATTTTAACTTTATAAATCCAAATTGATGAAATATGAGGTGGTTGTAACTTCAGACTTAGTCTTCGTTAGGTTTCCTGTGCAGAGGCCCTTAGCTGGAGCTTGCCTCGACAAAGCTGCGGATTTAATTTAGAGAGCCAATAAATCCGCGTGTCTTTGAAATAAAAAAATTATGAAAGAATTGGCTGATGTTGGAGAGCGTCTCATACACCCTCATGATTTATCCTTCATGGTTTATGGACTTCCATGTAAATCACACACAGCTCCAGTCCAAGAAATTTTCCACTATGATTATGATCGGGATTTCTATTCTATTCTATTCTATTCTATTCTATTCTATTCTATTCTATGCCAGCATTATCATAGTTAAGGCTCCGCACATGGCCAAGAATCAAGAGGTAATTACAGATAATGAGTCATCCGCTTTACCAGAGATGTCCCAATATTGATACCAGTATTGGGTATTGAGTCCAATACTGCATGAAGTGTTTGTAAAAGATCCTTGAAACAACCCAGGATGTATCACAGACTAATCAGCAGCACATAGACAAGAGAGTGTGAGCAAGGTCAGCAGTTTAACAGGTTCTTTGTTGTTAACGACAATGACAAACTTCAGACAGACTGTAAAATTGTGTTCTGCCAAAATATCAAGAGGAAGCAAAAGCTAGTTCATATAACACCGGCAACTTAATCACCAGTGACATTTGGACCAGCAGAGTTAGTTCGATGTCACTCAGTAGTTTAGCTGCTCAGTGGAGGATTTAAATGCTCCGGGAGGATTTTACTGTGAGCCGTGCTACATGCTGCATGCTACATGCTAATGAGTGTCAGGGCTCACACAACAGCAATGCTACATGCTAAACATGATTAAAGTATGACTGATACACTCATTGACAGTAAGCTGGAGCATGTAGCAGCATGCAACAAGCTCGGTCCCTCATTCTGCAGCTGTTGGTGGTGTGCATAGCGTTGACACTGAGGCTGTGCGGAGGTGGATCACTGCAGCACATAGCCTTCATGCATCATTTGCTTATGGAATGTGAATCAGGTTTTGTAAGTTCTTGTATCGGATTCGGTGCACAATATTAGCATGTAGCTAAAGGTTAGTACTTGTGTCATTTTTGGTCCAGCTTTGGTTCACTGGCTGTATGTTTCACACCCTGGGTTTAGACAATGAAGCTTTTTACTTCAATATATAATATATTTATTATTTTATCAAAACATAATGTATGTCACTATATAGTCTTGTTTTGTTGGTGGTTCATGTTTTCTCTGTTGTCTTTTTTGTGAGACTAACTCTGTCTCATTTCAGGCTCCTTGGATTCCCTTCCCTGTGTCTGATCATCTTCACCGTTGCTTTCGTTTATTTTGTTTGCTTCTGTGTGCTCCGGTTGTCGGCCCATTGGTGCATTAGCTGTGCTTCTCTGTTCCTGTGCTCCTGCGTCTCTGTGATTAATGCTCCAATGATCATATGGACTTTTTTTGGGGTCTTTTCGATTTTAGATTCTGCCTTGTGAAGTAAAATGAGCCTCCTCTGAGTGAACCCTGACAGTTTGCGTAAATAATTTCAGCATTCGTAACACACAGAGTAAAATATTCTAAACATTTTACCTATAGTTAAAACTACACAGAAAAACATGTATCATTTAAATGCTGTAATATCTGTAATCCAGATATATGAACATGTCTGCGCTGTATATCGAGTACAAGCTGTGATGCAAAAGAATATCTGGTCACCAAGAGTAAAACCAAAAATACTTTCTTTCTTTTTTTTTTTTTTGCAGTTACCTACAAGCAAAGAAAACATCATTTAATTAGCCTTGCAGGGCGATATAAAAGGGTCCAAATCAGAACCAAAAAAGCACCGATGGGAGATGAAACAGGGATAAACAGGGTGAAAATGGAGCATAAATAATCCCAGACAAGACAGCATGAAAAGCTAAACATCTTGCAATGTCAGAGATGACTGATGGAGCTTAACAAGTGTAGCTGTTGTGTTCGGTCTACATAGCCTTCAGAATTTGAAGAGAGAATCACACAGAAAACCTGCCAGGTCCTTTAAATCTGTCCTTTGTTTTTTTTCTCTTAAGGTATAAAAGAAAATGTGATTGGTCAAAGCTCAGTTACAGCCTGGTTTGTGCCTTAGAATGGAAACACCACGTCATTAAATTGAATTTTGTGGAAGTTTCCTAAATGCGTCAGTGTTTCACAGTTTGTACATTAGTATTGTTTTTTTTGTTTTGTTTTGTTTTGTTTTGTTTTTTCAGTCTCAGAGGTGTTGATTCAGCTGAATTTATCACTGTAACACTGAATATCCATCAAGCATCACAGGGGCAAATTATTTGTGGTCTGCCTCTCATTGAAAACTAAAAAAAAAAAAATGTTCATAAGTAAACAACAAATCAAATAAAAGTATGGCCTTACTGCTGTAATCCATTATTCTTTGGCTGCATTTACTTTAAATTGTGTATCTGATGGTGCGCTGGGCCTCTTCATCTCCTTCTCTAAAAGCCCCTCATCTGTCGATCTTCACTCACTGTTCTTGACCGAGCTATTGCCTCTCCCTCCTGGGGGCAATCGAGCACTTGGATCATGTTCAAAGTGTGCTGTTTCATCAATACTTGAGGGATATTATTTAAAATTCCACATTAAAGTAGATGGATGCACGGTACTGCAGAAAAGAAGCCGCTTTGAAATGTAACAATAAACAAAATTGCACTATACCTCTCCCCACTCACAGCCAACCACCTCCCTTGACAACTTCCAATATTGCTGATGCCTGCATGGACTGCTGTACAATGATTAGGTCTACGATGCAGTAATGGCTTTTACTTAATTTCCCTTTCTACTGGTAGTATTTGCCACAATCTTTTTAAGTCATCGAGGGACTGATTACAGTTCCAGTGCATGCTCTTTATTCAGAGATCTCTGACACGCATGTCATCAGAACTACCCCAGCTTCCCACAGGGGTGCATTAAAATTAGAAAACAGACAGGAAGATGGACTAGCCGGGCCCTGAAATAACCTCCGACGACATGGGCTTACATCTGGTTTGGAGGAAACCGGCCACATTTTTCTCTGGAGGGTGGGGGTGGGTGAGGAGCGCGGATTAGAGTTTGAGTGATGTTGGAGCTGTAAGATAAATCAAATCTGACCGGGGGAGTCTCTTGAATAAGGTGACAAATGACCCAGCGTGACAGACAGGGTAGTATTTTAATCTCCTCCAGTTAATTTATCTCGGACCTGAGCAGAACCTTTGGAAATCCGTTATTATTGTCAGTGCATCCATCTCGTAGAGAACGTGAAAGGTGAAAAGCCCGGAGAAAACATTTGTAAACCAGGGAAATAATGAACAGATGTAAAAGCATAATTGTGCACCAGGGTCCCCAAGTCAGACTTGTCTAAGGTCATTTAATAGATGAGCGCTGGCCCATGCAAGTCTCGCCTATGTCCATGTAAGGAGACGCCAGTGGCCCAGTATGTCCTGACATGATTAAAGAAAGACCTCACAGAGAAACATCTGTTTGGCCGGGAGACATGTTGTCACCCAGATGAGGTCGAAGGAAGGATTCTCAGAGGATTAGCATCTGAGTTTTTGATTTAGGGAATTTCCTCCTTCTTGTGCTTCCTCCCGGTTCAGCTCTTTCTGTGTTTTACATCTGCTCTCTCCCCTACATTTCCCCTCATTCCTCCTCTAATTTGCCTGTCTATTCTTAGTATGCCTCTTCTTAAGTTTTGTAACAGCTTCATTTATTACAAACTGTTTAACCAGTTTTGAGCATTTACAATACTTATTTATTTTAAAAAAAAACCTTTAATGATGATGATGATGACAAAACACACAGAAGATAAACGCTGTGTTTGCATTACAATCAAATGTTTATTTAGAGACCAGAACAGGCAGAATGTAATCTGTGTTTTACTCAAAGGGGAAAAACCCTAATGAGAAAATGGGGCTTATTGCAGTGGGAATTAGATGTAATTACATAAAACAGATAACTCTTTAAGCATCAAGCTCCTACTCCACCACAATATAATAGTGACACTCCCTGGAGATTATTGCTGGAGAAGACTTGAAGTGCCACATGATTGATGGGATCATTAACTCAGCTTTCACATGGGCGCTCAAATGTAGATCGTCTGATTTCAGCATTGGGAAGATGAAGTATGAGCTAAAGAAGGTAGAAAGGAGTCATCCCATGTGTTCAAAAATTTAAAACCTGCACCATATTCTCTTTTTAATGGTGAATAAACAGTCATATGGCCCTCAAATTAGGCCAAATGAAAGCTCTTTATCAGTTTGCCGGGCAAAAACGTTTATTAAAGGTCTTCTATTGTTGCAGTATCGCCTGTATTTGACATTCATTTATCTAACAGTATTCACATGACATGGTGGCCAGACCCCTGTCCTACCACCGGCAGCATTCAACTGTCATACTCCATAATTGCAAAGTGATAACTTGACAGATGGTGTAATTACTTGTTAACAAGGGTGGAGGAGGCGGACTACGGCTATCTGGCAAACACGCTTGTCCTCATCTTCTGAGGTGAGGGACATTAGATGACCTCTGTTTCAAATCAGTTTGCTGTGGCAGGAAATCTGCATAATTCATGCTTGGGTTGACTTTTTTTTTTGTAATGCTGATGTGCTTCTACCGTCATCAATCTATGGCCTAGTTCAGTTGCATGTTTTCCTTTGCATTTTTCTAATGAACTCATGTTTTTCTTTTTTGTATTACTTTTCCTCATATCTATATGTCAATTTGTTGTCATTTTAAGGTCCATTTAAATGCCAACATTCAAGAGAACACACTGTTTTTTTTGCATTTTCTTTTCTGAAAGAGTTTGTCATGAAACATTTTGAAAAGATGTCCTCTTACTCAGAAACGACAGAAGCACTGAAAACAATATAATTAGCGTGACAGGGCACGAGTTGGTGCTGCTGAGTTTTTAATGAAATCAAATGCAAAAGTGCACAGAGAACTGTACACTATAAACATTAAAGTGGTGATGACATCAAACAAGGAACTCAAACAAAGCATCATTACAAAAAAAAAAAAAAAAAAAAAAAACGGTGGTATTTTTAACCCCTTCCATACGTTTGTCCAAATGAATTCTGTGAAAAAAAAACAAAAACTCAGTTATATCCAGCTGTATTGTATCAATAATTAAGCTAGCTGCCCACTGAACTAGCGCTCCTGCTAACAGGAACCTGCGACATCAGCGCAGGAACGCTCCTGCTGAGAAAACCTGGAGGAGATGAAAGATTCAATGATTCTGCTTCTGCTTCGGATGGTGAGGCTGTTTCTGAGGCCGGTACAGTTGATCCCAGAAGAGAAAATGTATTTGTATTGTTTCTTTCCATTTTGAGGCCTCTTTGGAGGAATTGAACATGGAAAACATCTATGAAAGAGGGACAGAGTCAGAATCAGGTCTTCTAGCAGCTCCATGGAGAGTTGAGAGAAGAACAGCTACAGAACATTGATTGGATGGGAAACAGGCGCTGTTTGTGTGTTGATGATGTTTTGTTAGAGTTATTGATGTTGGAACTTTGAATCTGTGAATTGATTCATTTTCTTTCTGTACCAATTAGTAGTCGTTCAATTTGTGAACAGTAATCAGAAAACTATCTCATTATAACAAGAGACAGCTCAGAAAATATATTTATTCACTTCTGCGTTTCCTTAATATTATAATTTATATTATATTTATTGTATTATTATGTCTATAATGTATACTCATGCATCTGATTATCCTCTCAACTGGATAAACACTCTGTTGTGATGATGGATATGTTTTGTTATTTTATAGTGGCTCATGGTGGGTTATTTATCATTGCCACAGATTTTTGATTTTTTAAATCAGTTCATTTATTCATTTGCACCTCTCCTCCAGCGCCTTCAGTTTCTGCCGTATCTCTCTGGAACATAACGCGGCTGGTCTTAGAAGGGTCTGGGGCTGCACAGGGTTTGGAGGAGACCCTCTGCCTGGGTCTTGTTGCTCCCCCCAGGACTGTGTGATCAGTTTTTCTTCCCGTGAGGGCGACGCAGTTCCCATGTCCCCGGAGCGGCTGTCATCTGAGATGCTCTGTCCTCACTGCACCTCGGTGGCGGCAGGCTAGTTGGTCAGGAAGAAGGTGGGAACTGCAGTGTCAAACTAAACCTTCTGTTAACCAGTGAACCTCAGTCCTTCCTTCAAAAGTCTGGAGAAAAGCAAAACAGGCCGCCTCAAAGTGATCTGAGCACAAAACAGAGCAAAGCTGTTGTGCTCTTCTCCCTCGTCCTCTGGACTTGTTTCACCCACCCGCATCCCGGTTTTTTTGGGAACCTGAATAAAGCAACTCCATCAGTGAGTGTGTCAGAATAAAATCCATCAGTAAATCATTCGCATTTTGAGAAAAAATTATTGTGAATCTATCATTCATAATGAAAGTGAGTGTAAACAGACGAGTCCGTACACATCACATCCGGCACTGGAGTCACCTCTGGTGCCTTTCTGTGGTCCATTGACAAAAGTCCATTTAAAAAAAAAAAAAAAATCATCATTTTTATTGACTGTCTCACAAATGAGGTAAGATTAGAAAAATACCTTGTATTCCCTGGAACCTGGAAAATATCACCCAAATCTGTTTTTTCGTGTCATCCGTGCTTTAACAATGGTGAGTGCAAGGACTTCAGTATGAATAACAACGATACTTGTATTGTATATTGTATTAACTTTATTGTAGTCTATTCCAGGTGACTCAGCTCTAAAACAACTAAGTCCCTGGAGAATGTGGACTGGGAATCATAGCACTGTGGAGGCCGACATTGTTATGATTGTCCAGCTACTCCTGCGGATGTGCAGGAGAGCTTTTGACTGCAGCTGTACTCATGTCCAGTCTCGCTATTTCAGAAATGTTCTGTTTTCTACCATCTACATGAAGATCAAATTCATTTCAAAAAGTTACACTTTCAGTGGCTGTGGATAGCATTGTTGTATGCGTGGACATGTAAATCCCAATGAAAGTTTCTCGTATTCACTTGAAAACCTTCCTGTGTGAAGTCCTTATGCTTTTATCTGTGTTACTGAATTCATATTTTTGCGGTTTTTTCAGTTTAAATCTCCAGTGTTTCTAAAGCTGGGTCCACGCAGGAATCACAGACCAGCTCTGACTTTACGGATGGTACAGGTGTGACCCACTCTGATCGGCAAGTTGAGGGGGTGGGGGTCTACAGTACAGCTTTGCAGCAGTGGTGTGTATTCCTCTGCCTGCTGGTGCTGGGCGTTCTCTCAGGGGTCGTCTTCTGGTGCAGGCTGCCCCAGTGATGCAGGGATGGTGTTTCCTCAGCTGGCAGTTATGTAGAGTTTTATGGCTATTTTTACATCATGCAAAGCATTCTGTGTCACATTTTTCTATTGAAAGTGCTTCACAAATGATTGATTGATTGATTGAATCATCACAAGCAAGTATTTTGATCATCAAAAGCAAAATACTCTGAGGACTGTTTAATCTGATGGTGAGGAGACTCGTTCACTGTTGCTAGTTCCCAGATCAACATTGTTGTATCAACTGTAAACATGCCTGGAGTGATAACAATATGATGAACAGAAATAGATTCTTCATCCATCTTCAGTAATTCCAGTTCCAAAAAATGCACAAAATCATGAGCATATCCAGATCAACATTTGCAGAACATGAACAAAATTCTACAAATAAGGCAAGTTTTCTAATTAACACAACCCAAAAAAATGTCATCAGCTGTCATAAGATGCTTAATGCCATCACAAATGATACATTTTATGATGATATTAAGAAAAATGTACAAGTTGAACACCGAATTTAAGATAAACTAAGCCTGTTCAGATCGGTTCTAGTTATGACTGTATCAATAGTGACCTCACTGTCTTCAATGGGATTGCAGTGAGTCTTCCACTGGGCCTTTTTTAATGTTTCACACACTTTTCAACTGACATCATGCTATCATTGGCTAGTTTATGGTAATGCTCTCTGCCTTCGGTAAACAGAGATGCAGTGTGGTGAGTCTTCAATGTTCTGCCGAGTTGCTCGGCTCTCTGCCAAACACAGATTAAACCTCTGATTTCTCCTGTTGTGTTTGATGATGGCAGAAAACCGAATGGAATAAAGCTACAGAGACTAGCCCCTATTCTTGTTGTTTGTCTACTTGTTCCCCAATGGACATAACCAGTTCTAACAACTCTCAAGAAAAGCTGAAGCAGTATATCTATTACTATATAAACCAACCTGTAGGATCAGACTCTGCTAACAGATTTTTTTGTGATCCGACCTGTTCATGAAGGTCTTAGTTAAACATAGTTGGCAAGAAAAAAGTTTCAATGGTGAAGTCAGTTTATTTGAAAAAAAACAAAGTTATCTTCAATATATATTTTTGGACTCTGGGAGGAAATTTCATGTAAACATGTAAGCTGCACTCAGAAAGGTCCCCGAGCTCCAGCCACAGCTGAACTTGGGAAACACTAGCTATACCATGACAGCAATGTTTTTTCACAGATGTAAACCACTTTCAGCATCTGCAGTTTGCAAAATATGAAGGATAGTCTTGATTCTGATCAGCATGGATGATGTGGACATCTAGAAATTAGTGCTGTCAAATTTAATCGCGATTAATCCATTAAGGTCTGCCAATTGGGTCAAAGAAAAGAACTAGAGGATAATAGTGTTTTTTCCTGACATTGGGACTGATTTATGAGGATTAGATTCTTCATTGCAATTAATCTCAACTTTAAAAAAGTTAATTGTTGACAGTTCTCCATGAATTAATCACAATTAATTGTGATCAATGGGATTAAAACTGACAGCACTACTAGAAATGCTTTTTTTTTTTTTTTTTTTTTTTTTTTTTTTGACAGTCATTCTCTGAGAATTTGATCCAGTCTTCATCCCCTGAGAAATTATCACGGCCTCATCCCCCTGCTGGGTGACCACAAGGAAAATCGCTAAATATGCATTTTTAATCTGGCTTAACAGCATAAGCTTATCAATGATCGCAGAAAACAATCTTATCTTGAAGACTTGCATCTACTTCTGGTTTGAACTTACAGATAGTTGGATTAATTGTGGCAATGTAAACAAACACCCATAATTGCCAATTTACATAAAGTTTCAAGGAACTGCATGATTTGGTCAAAACTTCACAAAGCTCCTGGCTAATATACTTATCTTTTGACTCATCTCCATCCTTCACCAAGAGTTCCATGGCCATAAGGCAAGGCAGAGCAATTTTATTTGTACAGCATCATTTGTACATGAAACAATTCAAGACACTTCACAAAGAGAATGAAACAAATCTCACTAACAAAACAGGGCATCAGAAAATAAAAGATCAAGAAAAATGCAATTAAAACAGGAGAATAAATAGTTAAGGCATTTAAAATGAAGTTAATAAAAAAAATGCATTTGGAATGGTATATTTCCTTGCTTTACCCATATAGGTATTTATCATTCAAAATCCCCCACAAATGTTTCATCTTCTCCTCAGGGAATCTCACACGTCGCACGGCCTTTGCAACCAGTGGACTTACTCTTTACATCCAACATAGAAATGATGAATTTCAACATAAGTGGAGGAGCACTACATATCCAACATAGAAATTATACATGTCTACATCGAAATAATACATTTCTGCATGGGCATTGGAAGTGCTTCACTGCATCACTTACTGCAGTTCATTGAAGGTGTGATTTGTGAAAATAATTTAAATTTGAAAATTGAAATAACTTTTAAAAACAGTTCAATTTAAAAATATGTACAGATTAATTAAAATGACTACCTTCAAATTCTTCTTAAACCTTTGAAGGAAATTTTTCTAATGAACAATGCAGACTGGTGAAGACCTTTTTGAAGCGATTTTAAAGGTGCAGGCATATTAACCGGGTTGAGGCAATGTAACGCATAATGGAGTAGTATGACAGTGAGTATTGGTGGGTTGACCTGAAAAAAGATGACTCCTTCCAGCCCTCATCCTTATTTCCAAAATCATTTTGCTGAAAGGCTGATATATCAGAGTTATTAAACTGAAAAGCAAATTGCACATTATTTTAATTTGTAAGTGCATTTAAATGTTTCTCTTAATCCTGTGTCATATGCTGTCCTGTCAGGCTTGCTACAGATGTCAAGGTGATTTTCTCTGAATGTCGTTCAGGCTTGGTCTCTCCTTCTCAACGTAACATCAAGTGTTGAGATAACTGTACTTCATGATGATTCTTTCCACTCATGTTTGGTTGCTTTCTCTTTCAGCAGTGAAAACATGTTATGAGCTGTAAGAAATCTAAAGCCTGAGGTAATTAAACTCTTTGGACTTTGTAGCGCTCAATATAAACAGAAGGAATGTGCTCACCTTCTCTACAAATACTAAATTATGCAACAGTCTCTGTAGAGGCCATTATTTGTAAAAGTCTTTTCATTCAAAACAGATACCTTTTGAAGTGACCCTTGAGTAGGATGTGGCCTTCATTTGGAAAAACAAAGTTCAGATATCCAGGCAGAAAAGGATAAATTGTATGAAACTTCTAATTCTGTGTACCAATGTAGACACTGGCTGCTCATGATATGGCTGCAGAAGAATAGGAACGGATGAGGAGTGTAGTAATGTTTAATTCACTCTGTTGCATTTGTTTAAGTAACATTTTTGGATAATTTGAACTTTTGAGAGTAGTGCATTGCAACATTTTTTTTGGCTTTTATAAGAGATTTTCTGTTGGGGCTTGATCTCCTGAATCTGGGTGGCCAATCAAACGAAACCAGACACAGAAACTCCCCCGGAAACGATGTTAACAATAGCGGCCTCCAGAGAGCAACGTTGGGCAAGTTACTTCCAACGTTAAAGGTTTAAGAGGTATCCATTGGCATTATGGTTGATCCATTTTGTGAGTAGAATTTGGTAACATTATTATAGGTAATTGTAGAAAGATATTGGCATGCCATTTGATGTGTTTTCTTGAGGAAAAACACCATTCGCTCTGGTTGTGAAAAGACTCACTCCTTCCTTTATGTTGAAGTTCTTCTGCTGAGCTGAGCTGAAAACACGCAGCGTTCAGAATACACCATCGTCACCAATGCACCACAGGGCCGACGCAGAGAGTGAGACAATCCCACACAGGCAATTTAGAGTCACCATTACTCTAAAATGTATGTTGCTGGCGTGAGAGAAGAAGACGGACCACCTGCAGAAAGCCCGTACAAGCACTGCTCAAACCTCCACAGAGAAAATCCAACAGACCGGACGTGAAACGGCAGTTTTCTCGCCCCCACAATAAATCCTGTGGAGGTACATATGTCAACACTTTCTCCAGCCTGTTGCTAAATTTGAAAGCTTTTGGGTGTGCAGTGTGTAATAAGCTTACTGTTGTTGTGCCTTCAACTGACAGTTGTGTTGTAAATCATGGCTCTTAAACTAAAATCGCAAGCTAAATGATGCTGTAAATCTTGATAGTTACTCAAAGGTGACAATCTTTTACACTGAGCATGCTTGATTATTACAAACTGTCAATGTTATTATAGACTAAGATGGACAATGAGTAATATGGAAATGCCACAGATTACATCTTCTGTCATCAAACCATGACAATCTTTCTTTCTTTCTTTCTTTTTCTAGGGCAGATTGTTAGCTGGTGTGCCAGGTTGAGTTTTGAGCTTTAGGCTCGGCAAATATTCGGGATTAGGATCAGCACTCGTGTGCCCGTTAAGAATGATTGCGTTCAGGAAAGGCGCTTTGGTTTATTGAACACAGGGATTTATCTGATCCTCTCAGGCAGCTCTGATCGTTTAATGCTGCCTGGCTTTCCCCCAAATGAATTCCTGTGATTAGACATGGCACAGCCCAGCCTATCAGCTCCAATCAACTCCAATACAGCGGAGAGGGCGATGAGTGAGGTTTACATAAGTTGAAATTGTTATTCTGTTTTTTTTTTTTTTTATTATTATTATGGGGCTTAAAAAGGATGCAAGCTCTGTGACCTTGTGGTACGTGATTTTTATTTAATTTCATTTTATTTTTTGTCATAATCTGAGACATTTGTCTAACATCTTGGTGAAAAGAGAGTTTTTACAGATTTTATGTTTGAAAAAATTTAATTATATCACCAATACAACATTATGTATCCACAAGATGAAGGAAGACAACATCAAACAAAGGAAAACAAAGATACCATCATCACATTCACATCTTTTGTTTTGGCATTGTTTCTGTGCATTTCCAAGCATGCCTAATCAAAAAACATCTTTTGGAACATACGTGGGTGAATCGCCTCTCTGCTTCCAAGACTTCCTGCAGAGTGTAAAATATTTTCACAATGCAGACACGGGCATTTTGATCTTGATATCATCTGCCTCCTTCAACCTAGAGGTCCTACATTGTTAGTGAACAGTACGAGGACAGAAATATCCTTCTAATGTAGATTGAAACGGTCTTTTCACTCCTTAATCTGGTTTTCAAGCACTTCATTAGTTCCATCTCTGATCTCCTGAACCAAACCTTTCTCCAGCTTTCTGCTCTTAAATGAACAAAGACATATGCAGACTTCCTAATTTTTTAATCTGACATTTAATCATTGCGCATGTTTTCATTTTTAAATCTCATCTGACTTTTATGATGAGGAAGTTAAAATTTTAACAGTTCTGACCAACCCCCACCACCCCCACCCCCCACAAAAAAAAAAACAAGCCAAGAAAAAATATTTATGCTATACTAATCTGGGATTTGTGCATGTTTTTTCTTTGTTTTTTTGTGGTGTGTATGCATTTCCATAATATTACATGTACGAATGTGTACAGCACATGTGTAACTGTGATGGATTGTGTAATAATACAGTCTATATATGCATAATTTATCATAACAGCATAAAAAATTTTTTTTCTGCTGTGGTGGAAATTTGTCTTAGGCTCACCAAACACATGCTACCATTAAAAATTAAGAACAGTTCATGTCAGGTTTTCATAAGCTAAAAGGGGGAGGAAACTCATATATTTATCTAACATGATGTTAGAACAATTTTTTTTGTTGTTGAATACTACTAGAATGAATAGCAGAAAAATCAAATGAAAGCACTGTTTGCCTATTTCTTTGACATTGACTAACAGTAGTTAAAGAGATAGACTGACACAGTCCATAACCAATGGTCAAAAAGGGGATTTATGCAAACAAGTATGTATATTATTCAGTAAGCTATTTATTTATCATCTATCCATCCATACATTCATCTTTCAAAAATCAGGGATGTCGTTCCAGCCTCGCTTTTCTCCATTGTTAAGTTTTTGCAGACCTTGTTCTCATCCCTCGTGGATGACCTTTTGGATTTACACAGCCTACGCGGCTATGAACCAGTCTCTTCCTCTGCTTCTCACACTGCTTCCTTTCCCTTTAATGAGCCGGGTCATGACACCGCTTTATCAAACTGAGGGGCGTTGAGGGTTGTTGGGGGATGGAAGCCGTCTCAGCTGACTGGTGCAGCCATGGATGGGTTTCCAGGCAAATATCGACAACCACATTCATGTTCACATTAACATGGAGAAACTCCCAGCATGCGTCAAAAGAACAAACTCAAACACTGTATCCGAAAGTGCTCACCACGGAGCCACTGTGCACCAATCATGTACAGTAAATAATTAACTCAATCTCCTGAGACTCCAGAGATGACAACATAAATAGTATAACCACAGTGGTGGGCACAGCTAACCAAAAAGTTAGCTTCGATAACGCTAAACCTATAAACTGCTAAAAGATTTAGCTGAAGCTAGCAATAACCACTAACCACTAACTTTTATTATATGAGTGACTTGTAGACTCTGTCTATGGAATCAGTAAACTGACGAGTTAGCACTCAGGACTCCATTGACGAGCCGGCGCGTCAAATGCGAACGTGGGACATTTGTTGACGTCGCACCATGACGCAAGCATGTACGCGAGTTGTTCATATACCCCCAGAATCTTGAGTTCCGGGGCGTTCTAACAGTTTTTGAAATGTTTAAATCGGACAAACAGATCGGGAGTTATATGCATTACAAAATCCATGTTTTTTCAAAACAATTTTCAGTGTTTTTTAACTGCAGAGAAGAGACTTTTCATTACTTTGCACAGTAACAGAAGCAGGTACGAGAGGCGTTCAAGTACCCTCGGAAACTAGAGTCAGCCTACATTGGTTCCCAGAGCTACCACTACGCTAATGTGCAAATTTAGCAGAAGCTAATCAGTCTGCTAATGTTTTTCAAAGTTAGCTGGACAGCTAATTCGCTAATGAAAATGTTAGCTTTGCTAATTAGCGGTTAGCTGATTAGCGGACTGCGCCCACCACTGCATAACCACATCTAAAGGGCTGCTTGTTTAACCCTTTGATGCACAGCATATGCACACCCTTCTAAAGCTCAGCATGAGTCCGAAAGGACCCGCATTCTTTTTTCAATATGAATTCTCTCTGGGAAAGAGTTTTTTGTGGTAATCTTTCAAAATGATTAATTTTATGAATATTTGAAATATTCTGTTAATTTGTTGTTCTTTCTATTAGTACAGATCGCCATTTTCAACCCCCCCCCCCCCCCCCCCCCCCCCCCCCCCCCCCCCCCCCCCCCTATTTTAAATAACCAAAAATCATTCACGGTATCATTGCATCATGTTTACACCCATGGGCCCAAAATTAACCATTTACCTAATTTCATTTTAAATTGAATTACTTCATACTGTAACAATAGTTTGCTTCAAATAACCACTGTAGCACTGGTTTGTGCTGAAACAACTCTGCAATTGATATTTGACACATATGTATTTGTTGTTTTGTCACACATAAACACCCCTTTGAGAACAGAAAACCCAATTATCAATAGTTGTCATTGAATCTAAATTCGGAACTATGAATCTGTGTAATTCCGATGGCTTCATAATTGATGGTGTGTCTGCCTTGTTGTAGCTAAGAGTCCCCTGATGGGTTTACGTCCATCTACTCTTTTTTGAATTTTCCAAAAAAAAAAAAAAAAAAAAATTGTAACGGAAAAGCTATTCATTGTGATGTTGTGACCTATGTAAGGAAAAAAAAAGTGAATTTCCTCAACACAACATTTAAAAATTAAATATTGATAATATAATCTGTCGCATCATATTTATTCATATAATCAGCATAATCAATTACACTAATTTTCACATTTCATCTTTACTTTTATTTGTTAAGATTAGAATGCATAAATAAAATAAAACTTGAAATGCAAGGGAGCTGTGAAATGTCTGGCAGGCAAAAAATTGTACACAGTAAAAATGTTTCTGGTTGCAAATGCAAACATATTGAAGGTTCCGACCAAATAAAGTACCGATTGCTTATGTGTCATTTTGGACCCAAGCTTGTAAATTTGGTGTAGACGTGTAGAGAAAATCAAAATAATGATTTGTAAATGAAAATGAAATATTTACAAATGAAATATTTACAAAATAATTGAAATTCTGAATGATTTTAAAAATCTATACAAAAAAAAAATAGCACTCAAACATTCAGTCTCACATGAAATACCACAGGAAATGCATATAGGTCCATTAGAACCCATGTTGTGCATTAGAAGGGTAGTGATACAAAAACTGTTTTTATTTCAGAAGTAAGAGAATTTTTTTTTCTTTCTTTTTTTAACAATACATCAAAAACAAGTTTATTGAGGAATACTGAATGATGGAATTCCATTATTGAAAAGCTATGGTTCATGATAACTCATTCAGGTCCATTTGGACCCATGTTGTGCATCACAGGGTTAAAGCAGTAAACATGGCCATGTTTAAAAAAAAGGCAAAGCACTGGAATTTTTTTCACACTAGTTGACATGTTTACTCCTCCCACTTTTGAGTTGTATGCATGCACAGTGCTTGATCGTGGAACGGTCACGGTCACGTGCATTTTATCTTTACTGGACCATCTCTGTCCGGTATCTTTTAACTGCTTAGCATGAGCAGTGAAGAGAATCACAACCAGCTTATAGAACCACTTGACAAGACACAACTGCCGTACACTTTGGCACCAGCGGTCAGAATATCAGACAGACACTGGATGATCAATGTTCCTAAACTCAATCCGTCCGAGTCCTGAACCTTTAAGCCTGGTGATTTTGTACCTTGGTAGACTTCAAAGTCCACTGAGGAGCAAAGTTCCACATTCCAACTGAATTCAGCTTTAGTGGCGCATACTGTGGGAACGAACAGGTCCCTGTAAACGGGATCGTCTGCTCATCTAGACACATTTTACACTGAATAAAGGATTCACAGAAGGCCACACCTTCCACAATTTGTCTGTTTTCTTCTTGTCCTCTGGAACATGATCATCAATGGCCACTTTCAGGTGGCTCAGTAATTTGAAGAAGTGAGCAGGTGACAGTGTATGTCTCATGGCAGGCATTCGTAAGGCACATTACCAAAACATCGTCATATATGGCTATAAGGCACACAAGACATCGAGACTGTTGGCCTCCCCAAAAACGTAGAACTTCTCATTGACGGCAGTGTTGAGAGATTCATCACAGTTAGCCAGTGACATGGCATTTGGCCAATCAGCAAGGACTTTTATCAGCTCTGAGTTACTAAATATACTGCTCCACACAATCCATTGTCTGCCGATATGTTTGTTCGTTCTTTCAATTTGTCATCTCCATCCTAAAAACAAGCTTGGTGTCAATGGAGCAGGATTCCAGCACTCTCCACATCCAGCATTTCTAGGTTCTTCCATTGACTCTCCTGGTCCCAGGCTTATCCATGCAATATCCCAAATATAATGCAATGTACATTTGAAATCCATTTTCACATCTCTTTTTAATCTCTGCTTATGAGTAAAAGTACTTTTTTTTCTTTCTTTCTTTCTTTTTTTTTTTTTAAGGGCGCTGGTTCATCATCATTCTCACCACTTTGTCTTCAGAAGCATCAGGTGGTGAATTTTCTTAATCTGAATTATCTCCTGGTGAATAATCATCTTCAGAGTAATCAGGTTTATGTACTACAGTAATGAGGCCAAAATCAAGTGGAATGATTTCATTCACAGCAGGATCATTAACGTCGCCATCTGATAATTCTTCAACCGCACAGCTATCTGCAATTTCCATCAGCATGTGCACTGTTCTAGACCATGAATCTTTAGGTGTCATGATAATATGATAAAATGTACTCCAGACTCAAGTCAACACCCACAACCAGAGGCAGATTACTAACACAGATGTGGTTATCTAGCTCGCTCTTACACTGAACAAATGTGGCACTTGCAAAATGAATCAACTACCAAGGGACATGATGGAAAATTGTCCTTTGTGTCAATAGATGCATTCACATGAGGATTGCTTTGATGTTGAGAGTGATGTGGGAGCTTTGACTCAGCAATAGGAACGATGTAAATCCCAGGACACATCATCAGTAATGTTAGCTTTGAACCAAGGGGGCTTCCTCTTTCCTGAGTCACACCTCAGGGTTTCCTATGTTGTCAGCTGTTCAAGAACTATTCATACCAGGAAACTTTTTTTAAAATGAGCGCAAAACTCCACAAACAGCCAACAAAGACTGAGAAATTATTCATTATTATTTCAGTTTGTTTTTTAATATAGTACAACTACAAATAAAGGTTTGCAGAGTAACAAAAAAATAAATAAATAAAAAAAAGTAGAAAAAAAAGTGTACATCTACATGTAGGTAACAATGCACCAATAAACAATCTAATTACTCCCACAGCTATGGACCAATGAAAACTTTGAGATGATTGATACAGATCACCAGATCTGTGATCATTGTTCTCATCACATACAGCTCCTGCCTCTACTCAGTGTTTCTAGCTAGTGATGGAAACATATTTTAATGAGCCTCTTTATCAAATGGTGCTGAGACTAAACCAGCAGAACTGAGGGGATATCATGACCTTCATCTGTTTGGTTTCATTGAGAACAGAAACAGAAGACCAAGATGTGAGGAGAATCTTCAGCTGGTAACAAATGAAGCCATGAAGCCACCGAGCTAAAGCAGCTCCTGATCACCAAGAACCAGAGTTCAGAGACTAAACAGAGGAAAGAGTGAGAATACATCAGCCT
Organism: Salarias fasciatus; assembly: GCF_902148845.1. Taxonomy (NCBI): domain Eukaryota; kingdom Metazoa; phylum Chordata; class Actinopteri; order Blenniiformes; family Blenniidae; genus Salarias; species Salarias fasciatus. Next base: position 29,088,915 of record NC_043766.1, on the reverse strand, counting down.
GAAAGCAGGAATGGTGAATTTGGCTGCAACTTCAGAAAAAGCTCAGAGAGCTTCTTATTTAGTGGTAGAGGAGGATCGTAGTCTATTTGTCATCCATCACTTCAGAATAGAGAAGCTGTGCTGTGAGAAACAGACTCAACTTCTCACTACTTTAACCTGTTAGTGACTGTGAGTGACTGAGATGTGTGATAAGACTAGTTACATCTATTTACAGGATGACTGCGTTATGATCGATGTTTGTCAGTTTTCTGCCAGTGATTCAAAAAAGTGGCAGTAAGTATTGAACCACTTCAGAAAGTTTGGAGCTGTTTGTTCAACAAACTCTTTTCATAAGTGTTCAGTGTTCATCCTGTTTGTAGCAACTTGAAGATGAAGGAAACACTCTGGCATGAAGCTTCAGATCTACAAACTTTATTAACAGCTGCTGCACAGAACATTTCACTGCACACACTACTTGGTTAACTCCTTAACTTCCTGCAGCCCGCTCTAACTCCAGGACCCCACTGGAACATGAGAGCTGACCTCTGACCTGCCTGACTACATATTTTCCACATTACAGCATTGCTCATGTTCTGAAAGCTGTAAAAGCTGCAAATTTAAAATTCTAAATGCTGTGAAGTGAAATTGTAGCTTCAGTAAGACTTTGCCTGTGTTTTACATTATAGAAATTGCATTGACATTACTCCCATTTTATTTCATAAAGTTAATTTCTACTCCACAGATCTTAAATATGTAGGTTTGAATGTTCAAAAAATAGATAATTCATATGGCATTTGGGGTTACAAATGACAGATTGTGTTTAATTACCATGAGGATTATGAGTAGTCCATGAAAAATGTTCTCCCCTCTAAGAGTCCCAGGTTGAAAAATACAAAAACAAAAAACATTGAGAACCCTGGTCTATAATGTTAAAGCCAAGTTTTTATTTGTCAGGCAAGGAGTTTTTTTGGTTTATTAATAACATGGGACTTTCTGCTGTTAGCTGGAGCTAACCAGCTGTTACTACCAGCAGTGATCAATACTTGATCAAATACTCTGTAGTATAGTCCTGTTGTCCTCAAACAAGTACTTCATGTTGACAGATGTAGTAGTCATAAGTGACATTTCTTTTTATTGTCTTCCCCAACAAGAAAATGGCATTTACAGATGTGTTGACAATCTTTCGAGGGATCCATCTCCAGTGTACTGTACAGTTACAATTGTATTTATTCATTTTTTTATATTAATAAAGGTGGGTTTTTTTTCTTTACAAACAAATGTCACACAGGAGATGTTTCTGGATATTGACTTCAAAAGTTTTCATCGAGGATGGCATTACAAAATGAAGGTCTGACAAGGCCATCCAGCAGGACGGATCAGACCCATTTGTGGGCTTCGTTTGGCAGGCAGGCCTCGAGCTTGACTCCCCTGTAGGACTCTTGTAGAAGTGCTGTATGGTATCACACTGAGCTTCAAGGAAAGGGCTGCTAAAGGTGTTATTGGACATTTGGCATAGACAGTCACGAAACTGCTTTCACACGGCAGATTGAGTTTCACCAAATGTTCTAGGTGTAATGCAAGGTCAATATCTTCTAGTGATGCCCAGCACTGCGACAACCCTGAGAAAATCATTTTAGTCATAATGTGTTTGACAGATTTCCTCACACAGAATACGAAAAAAAAAATAATAAATAAAGCTGTGACCTAAAAAAATGTTCCCAAATTGAAATGTCACTGCTGGAATGGGGACAGAAATGAGTGAAATGAAACATAGACTAATATCTGGTGTTTCTGTCCACCCTAATAAGACAATCTATGTGTCTGTGGTTATTATGAGACAGCTTTAAAAGGTGAATGTTTTGTGTGCAAAGCATCCATGTTACGCCTGAGAGCAATCTCATTGTCTTGCTTGGCTAGCGTTAATGCTGAGCTAACACCAGGGCTGTAATCTATCACCACAGAGATTGCACTTGTTCCAGCATTGTTTTACAAGCTGCTGAGGACTAGGGCAGATAAGCTTTATCCTACCCTCACTTTCTCTGTGAGCCTTTGAAATCCATCTGTCAATAAGATAGAAACAGTGTGGGATGGAAGAGTATGTCTTGGTGCAATGGCCAGTGCTGCTTATGGGTTTGCTGGAAAACCCATTTAAAGTGAACAGATGTCTGGAGATATTTTTGTACTTTGAAGATGAACTCAATGGACGGCAGCTTTGCAGGAGTTCTCAAGGGTTTAAATGAATTCCTTAAAAATCTTCTATATAACTGCATTGCACTCTGCACTTCTGCTCGTTGACGGCCTTAAGAAACCTGTGCTGAACTTTAAAAGTTCAGCACAATAAAGTTTGTTATTGTCAACACTGTGACGATGTGTTGGTGTTACAATAAACCTCCTGAAAATTTAGGATTTTTTTTCTTCTTCCCTGTATTACTGACAATTAATAACAAAACCTTTTGTGCCTGGCTAAGTTAGAAGAATGAGTGGCAGGTTTAATGCTTGAATATTCACATTGTCTCCACAAACACATTTATACAAAACTCCTTGTGGGCTTTACCCACTGAAATGTTCTCCAGAAGTCTAATTGCTGTCTTAACCTTATATGTCAATATCCTAACAATCACATTTTCTCAATTAATTTTCATTTGCTCACACCCACTTTTAAAGTGTAAATGTGGCCTGTCACCTGTGATTTTGGTGGATTATCAACCGGGGACAGATGACGGTGTATGGCTGGATACAGAGGAGGGCCTGGAGTCACCACTGTTAGGACCGGATGTTTCAGAAGCCATCACGGTGGAGCTGGATGAAAGGGTTGCATCTAATGTCATTCACAATGTGATGACGAACCCGGTAAATGAGTTTGATGAGCACTCTTTAGAGGCCATGGTGGGAGCTGATAGCCAGCAGATTGCAAGCAGTATTGGTGATGACACTAAGGTTATCGGCCTGTGGCATCGCCAGGGACGGCACTGAACAAAGGAAGAGCTGTGAACTGAGTGCAGAGACCACAAGGAAGCCCGAACTCTTCTCTAATATGTGTTTCACAATTGGAACTTTGATTGCACGGCGATTGATTGCTGACTACCCGATCGTTGTGACTGCTGTGATTGGACCAAAATTACAAGCGTCCCAGCCGACAACCGCACAGTGGACTGTGCACCACTGAGATTGCCCACACAGCTTCCCAAATTTTGGCCAAAAGACGATCGCAATGTGGTTGTAATACAATTGTGAAAGGGGTGTAATGGAGTTAAAAACAAGGAACCAGGGATTTTTTTTTTTTTCCAGAGGGAGACAGTTTACCAAAATATCAATTCTCTGGCAGCCTGAATCAAGGCTAAATACTACTGCTGTAAGAGATCTGACAGCAGTAAGTGTATGGAGGACAGCACTGACTGTGCGGACTCCCATACACGCCCAGAAAACATGTTCAAACAAAACAATTCAGGCTTGTGGAGGACCCTAAGCTGCCTGTACAGGGAGTCTCCTGTCTACACTCATTAAATTAAACAGCATAAAATAAAATGAAATGAATAATGGGCAGCTACAACCTAATTCAGCCCCCCCCACCCCCCAACCCCCCACCCCAGTAAAAAAACAACAAAAGACAATGAATTACTATTTTACAAGTAATCTGGAGGAGGATTATCATATTTACCACAGCTGGAATGTCTTCTCAGGTAGACAAATGCAGAATGCCTGGCATGAATAAACTTCATTTACAGACATGGCATTACTTTTCTTAAATCACAAAGGAAACTCAGATCCGTCATGTCATTGTAATGTGATAATTTCACTGGAACAGCAGAAAGTCTCCTCCTCTGAGTCTGGCTCTACAGATTTCTGCTTGTTAAAAGGGAGATTTTTTTTCTTTCCAATGTTGCCTATGCTCATGTGGAATTGTTTCTTATTTGTTTTTATTTTTCTGTTATAGTTTTGAGATGGCTGTGGTGTACTTGTCACTGTATATACAATTGACCTTCATTTTCATAAATAAAATCAATAAACAATAAATTCAACTGTTTAGTTGGATTTGCTTACAAAACATCAATGACAATCTTATATTTACCTAATAATCTTATGCTTGTACGTGACCAGCTGGAGTTCTTTATCTTTTTTGTACACTCTTGACATCATAAGATGTTGTGGAGTTGTTTGGTATCAACACAGTTTTTAATATTTTTTTTTCTTTTCTGTCAGTGGGGAAGACACTACTGGGATTTCCTTGTTGTGTCAACATAAGTTGTCAATGCCACATTTGCAGAGGTGGCTTTATTTAGTATCTTGTCAGAAAATCTGAAGAGGGCCTTTCGACTGAAACAATGAAACTCAACGTGAACATTAATGATTCACTTGTCAAAAGTACATTTTTCCACAAGAAAAACAAAACATTGATTCCCATAATAGATAGAAAACCTCCCTGACTGGATATACATATATATATATATGTATATATATGTATATATGTATATATGTGTATATATATATATATATATATATATATATATATATATATATATATATATATATATATATATATATATATATATATGTGTGTGTGTGTGTGTGTGTGTATATATATGTATATATGTATATATGTATATATATATATATATACACACACACACACACACACATGGCTGGTGCATGCATGTTAGCCCAGGTGTTACCTTTGACCTGTTTATTCTGCGCCGGTGTGAAAGCATGTTATTGATGAGCCCATTGGCTCGCTGCTGTCAGATGGTGATCTATCCCTCCCCCACTCGCTGCCTCACATCTCACTCTCCCTCATTCCCCTCCACCGCCTTAATCCCAGATTTTAATTTGAGTCGGAAGCAGCTGCCGTTTGAGAGATATCAGCAAAAACAGCCCCTGTTTGCCTCTCTCTCTCTCTCTCTCTCTCTCTCTCTCTCTCTCTCTCTCTCTCTCTCTCGCTCTCTCAGCTGGTGAAGGATGGCTGGTGAGCCTTTATTGGCAGCTCTTGTCTGCCATTTCAGAGCTCCTCACAATGCACACAAAGTTGATGGGAGAGGAGGCTCGGTGTCGCTGGGAAGCCGGAGCTGGAGGCTGAGAGGTCAGATGACACACAGTGGGAATAACAACAGATGAATGGAAGGGAAGGGGGGGTACTTGCAGTGTACAGGCCGTGTTTAAGCCTTTGAAGGGGCCTGGGGAAGGGGGGGTTTGCTAGGCCAAGTAAATGCCCTCTGAAGTGCATTCTTCTTCTTTTTTTTTTTTTTTTTTTTTTGTGAGGAGTCACATTGGAACTGTGGGCCCAGCATGCCATTTCTTAAAGAGAACAGTTAGGAGCTGTCAACGTTTTCCTTTTACCTTCTGTGGTCTCAGGCAGGCAGGAGAGTCCTCTTTTCACTTTACTTTTACTCTGAAAAACAGCTTGTCGAGTCCACTGGAGGGTGTTACTGCTGTATTATTAAATGTCTCGCAGAGCAGATACAGGAGCTTCCCATATCGTTGGACTGAGTGCCATTTTCATACGCCTCACTTGCACTGATGGAATTTTATCCATTTATGTGAATTTCGCAAAAGCAGTTTGAGCACACTGAAGGAATTAATTCCAAATGAATCTCTGTCAACACGTACTTTTAATTAATCTGTGATTTCTGATCAAATGTTTTATTTATTCATGAAAATCTGCCGTCTTTGGTGTTCAAGTCTCAGATCTTCCATTTTTGAGAACATCAAAGATGGAGGCAAATTTAATTTTGATTCTGAAGATGTTTGCTAGAAATATCTGTTATCCAGTCACAGCACAGGGCAGTTTTCTCCTTTTAAAACAGACATCAAAGATCACAAAGAATAAATGAATTGGACTGTGTTATCGATTTTTAAAATACACCCACTGTCAACTAAATGTGAGTAAAAACATGCAATTTAAGGCCTCAGGTCAGACTTGAAAGCAAAATGTGAAAAAAACTGATTGCTGCGAAGGGTTTTTTGCTAAGACCTGATTGTGTGTGGTTTGATTTACATAAATTACATGAAGATGTGGAAGATCGAAGAACTGAAACTGACCTTTTGAAACTGAATTTCTTCCATCCATCCATCCATCCATCCATCCATCCATCCATCCATCACGCTTCATCCACCTGGAGAAATGAGGCCACACCCTCACTCTATCACGGGGCAAACAGTGACACACAAACTCCATGGACAATTTTCACCTTAAAAACTCTTGTGTGGAATGAAGCTGGAGTATCGGAGACACATGCATAGGGAGAATGTGCAAACCTGTCACTGACAGGCTCAGTACAGACTGAAACCCACAGCCTTCTAGCTGTGAGGTCAAAGGTTAACCACAACACTTGACATTGACTTTGCTGTAGAGAAATTACTATAATAGTCCACTTGAGCATAAGGCAATCAGATTAAAAACAAGAAACGGTTTTCAAAACAATTAATATACTGTAGATGGATTTTTGAAAGAGAACATTTTATAGTTTGCTGGACCATGAATTAACATGAATAATGGAGAAATATTCTCAGGTGATGAAGCTGGATTGCTTTCCATGGTGATTATCAACTCACTTGCTGGAGGAGATGGACTGGGAGTCATGAAACTCTGGAAGCTGCCAGCTGTTGCTGTCATCCCCTTCCATATGTGTACAAATATGTATTTACTGCATAAAATTGTGATCAGTGTCACAGAAAACCACTGATCCCCAGAACAAAACAAAAGATTTCAACTTCACTTGAAAACATCATGTCAATGAGGCCTTATATTTTCCCAAGTATAACTGATCACAAAGGGAAAGTCTGCTGGATTAATTTCTTTTTGCCCTGTAAATAGTTAAATGTTAAACTCAACCTCATTCAGAAAATGATGATTCTCTTCCATATCAGTTTTTTTAAAATCCGATTCTGTCATATTGGGTACAATGGAGTCTTTTATAACATGTGCAGATTCAGGAAAACCCAGTTTACACCAGATATCATAACACGCCAAAGAATATTTTAGTGCCATTCACACTTTTATCTTGAGTGACTTGATTCATGCACAAGTAGTCACATGACCGTACGTCAGTGTCAAATCAGTGACAGCTGACTGATGCAGACATTTAACACAATTCAATATGAAATTCAATATATTATTAGGGTGTTATTGTGAAAACTTATTGTGACTGTAGCATTGCTACAATGACATGCAGCTCAAAGGTTTGTGACAAAGACATGACTGTAAAGACTTACCCACCTGGTTTGTATTGCAGCCGACCTTTATATTTTGCAAGATATTCCTGAAGACAATGTAATGCCCTCAGCTATTTATCGCTTCATATTTGACAAATCACATGGATCACTGTCTCACTGTCTGAATTTTCTTCAGGTTTTCTCTCTTTATTGAAGCATTCCAGCTTCCACAAACAATCTTCTCAGGCTGCTTTTGCTTGTCTGCAAAGATCTTCATGGCTGGATATCGCACAAGTGTCACACTAGGATGATAAGCTCCCTTTTTCCTGCAACGTTGTTACTGCTCGCAGATGCAGAGCGATATGAAGGAAATGTCAGCCGACGCTGGCCTTTGCAGCAGGCAAAGGCCATATTTATGAGTATGTAAATCCAAGTGCATTGTTTTTGCTGCTTGTGAAATACAATGCAATATTGAGCAGTGATGGAAGAAGAATGAAAACTGACCTGCAGCTACTCCGTTGTTTGTGCTGGAATATGCAATGTTGTTTTCAGAGAAGAGCAGATATTACTTTGTGCAAAGCAGACACAGGACATAAAATGCAAACAGAACTTGTGGCAAGTGTTCCTTTGCTGCCTCATTCAATCCCTTAAACTAGGTTTACATGGCAATGTTTATACACTAATATTGTCTTTTGACTGTTCATTCTCACAACAAAAGCAATAAAAGAAGAGGACGTTTTGAAAATGACTTCAAGAGTACAACTTTTCAAAATGTGAAGCTCTGTCTTTACAGGGAAAATACAACTTGTAGTACTGCAGTTTTCCATTATCTGTGATCAGAAGATAAGAAAATAAACAACTTTGTTCACCAGCTTCCATCTGTTTTGTTGTTGTTGTTTTGCTTCTTTTTTTAACTGGATTTTTCAAGCCACGAGCCAAGATTATAACATAAAATATAGTTTCCTTAATCTTGAATGTACTGAGTTGAATACAGTCATAGTGGTGCAGTCCAGGGTATATGCAGGTATGTCTATACTCACATTGTTTCAGTCAGTATTGCGTGCAGCCGCTTTAAAAATCGCCTCGTATGCCGACCCCTCAGCAGCATCTTGACCGTCTTTTTTTTTCATCATTACGATGATGAAGCCATAGTCCACACTGCTCGACCTCTGATTAGCTAGTATCTACCTTCACTCATTCTGAGGCTGAGGGAAGAGCAATAAATTGCACTGAAAACATGTAACCTACCTGGGTGGTTTGGTTGTGTTAAATAAAAGATAGATAGATAAATAAATAAATAAATAAATAAATAAATAAATAAATAAATAAATAAATAAATAAATAAATAAATAAAACAGCACCAACCAATAGCAGTACAGCACTTTATGTGTATGAAGATAATTTTCAAAATGTTTCTGTTTGATCATTAAACTTTTCCTAAACAAAAATGCTGAAACAATGAGAATTTCAGTCAACAACTGTCATGTAAAACAAGGCCTGGAATGCAACGAATTTGGAATGTAATAAAAACTTCATCACAACAGATTTGTAATTAAAATCTTCAGCTTGACAAATTTTTTTTTTATCATTTTGACCCTTGTATAGAATTGACCCTTTTAGATCGATGCCTCCTATGTCTTCTGCTTGCTGCTTGCCAGGCATTGATCATGCGCCACAGAAATGCGATATAATGACATCTTTCTAGTGACAAATTATTGTCCCATTTCGAGTGAAGAGTTGTTTGAGGTTTTGTGTTGAGGCTGGTGAAAGGACTGATCCAGGTAATCCCACACATTCTCTCTCTCTTCAGCAGTTTCCCAAATGGCTGAGGCTTTAGTTATTCTGAGGCTGTCAAAATTAAATCTGCACTAAAACTAAAACAGACCATTTCTTTCATTTGAAACGCTTCTGCTTTGTATGCTCATGAGAATGAACGTGTCTGCCAGCATTTAACTCCACAGTAATCTTTTCTAAAATCTGAATTTGAAGTAGGGGTTCAGAGAGGCATCAAGGGAACAAGCGGTATCCTGCAGATACCAGGACCGTCCACCCCTATCTATCAGGCTACCACATTTTAAAGTTTTTGTACAGACAACCAGAGATTTAGGTAGAAATTGGAAGAGTGGGAGTGCAAAAAAATAAATATAAAAAGCTGCGAGTGCAATCACTTTTAATGGTATGTCCCCATTTTGAGAACTGCTGCTGTCAACACTGTTTCTGTGTAAATCTGTTTTCTTGTTGTACTATATTAAAAAAACAAAAATATAAATCATTTCTCAGTCTTTGTTAACTCTTAAGTTTTGTGCTCATGCGCGACGTTCGCTGTCAATGTTTGCATATCCTGGGGCAAAGCTCCCCTCCTCGAAGCCTACTGACGGCCCTGTCTGTCAACACTCACTACTCACTAACCACTGAGCAGAACCAGAAACCATTGATGAATCATGTGACAGCAGTTTGATTATTGGCTCTTTTTTAAGAGTGATTACACTGAATTTAAAAAGTAGCATTGCTCCTCACGTTCTCCTCTCCTCCCCCTCAGAGAGTGCCATGTATAGGTTGCCAGTTTGACACAGTTTACTTGATTTTGGACAGTTAAGGGGCATCAAACCAGCTGGGCACTGGTGCCACCTGCATCTTGCACTCTGCCGGTGTGGCGTCCACTACAGAAAAGTTTTGGGTGACCATTTGGACAAATTTCGTACCATATAATGACATTCATTCACACCCGTTTCGATCGCTGAGGCAACAGCTGTGGCTCCATGGGCTCAAACTTATGGAGCCACTCAAGAGAACAACGCTCCAGTGGCACTGTGGTGCTCAGCTAGCGCAAGCATAGAGTTTAGCTAACCATGGCAAGGTAGGGCACAGCTGTATAGATATTTAGCATGGGTTGGGCAACTCATGAAACTTTTTCTTGCCTGTGATTTTCCAAAACTGCCCATGCAAATCACGGGTGCACGGGTGGCTGTCTAAAACTCTGCAGGCAACACCTGACAGCTCAGTCCCTTCAAACTCTGTTTATCTGCGGCATGATGACAGAATACATTTTCACTTTTTAATGTGAAAAATGAGGACAGATACTATTTACCAAATGAAACATCTTACAGAAATACAGCTTAGCTTTTTGTTGCTCTTGTGAATATGGACATTGTTATTTAAAAGTGATCAAGAAAAACCACTCCCCTGAGTGAAAGTCAACACTACATCTGATCAACTCACCTGGAGCCGTTGTTCTCTTTGAAAACTTATGCCAAATAATGGGAAAAATAGCAGGTACTGACAGATTAATGATACAGGCATCCATCATGCTGGGACCATCCAAGACATCTGTACATTGATGGTTACAGTGGGAGAAATGCCACAACTGCTGTCTGGGATTCTGAAAACAGACAATTGTATTAATGTACACTTGATGGCAATAACACATTAATAAAAAGATGAAGTAATTTGAGTGGTGAAGATTTGTGCTATACCACAGTTTGTCTGGATTGGACTGGAGTGTTCATGCTCTCCCTGTGAATAAATGGATTTTCTCAAATCCACAGATTGTGCTTTCAGTCAGTAGTGTCAAGCTCGGTCAGGCCCTGTTTACACTACGTTTCAAGTGAAAATGCAGTGTTTTTGTGTTTGCATTTCAAGAACATTTTTAAAATGATGTCTGTTTGCATAGAAATGATACAAACACCTAAAACGACGTATTCAGCATGATAGGCCACGAGTTGGTGCATTTGTTTGTTCTAGAGAAATTACAGTTAATGTCCCATTTTTATGAATTTCATACTTTACAAGGTCATCTTGAAAACCAGAATTAACCTTTTGCAGTCTGATTCTGGAATACAAATATCTTGTCTGACAATTCCGCAGTTGGAAAACACAAAACTGCAAGGCTATGATTAATCTTTACAGGATACCAAATGTATTTGAGACAGTTGTGTCACAGTTGCTTGATCAAGTAGGAACCTATTAATTAAGAGTAGGTGGAGCAATTTTTGATAAGTCACCCTTACTACCAGTCATGGCTCAGTCATGTGTGCATTTCATTCAGGGTGTATTGTGGCTTCTCGACCATGTTTTATGTCTACTTCTTGCATCATAAAACTCTATTACGTGAAAACACATTACCCCATTCGACAGAAGCTTCATGATGAAAGTCCTTCAGTATATGATGACCTGCACTGCACATTAAGAGAATAGTCACCTGAATTTTGGGTTTTGCATCCACAGAAAGTGGTCCAACAATTAAATTGAATCAGACGTGCAAAAAAAAAAAAAAAAAAAAAAGAACCATGGTACCATGCCATACATCGACCCGGCCAGAGACAACACAGCAAACTCAGAGTTATGCTGCTGCAAATGGAATCACTCACCAGATCATAAATATGACTTTGAGTGGAAAGACTCCAGTGTCTCAAGTTCAATCTGCATGTTTTGTGTTTCTGATCTTAAAGGTGATCAATCCAGTGACCCTCACTGCAGGCCGCAGCGCAGATTTAGAAGTGATTCGGCCGTGTGGTAAAATTTATGAAGCCGCAGCCGAATGATCTACTCTCTGCTGTGGCCTTCCAGCACAAATCCAATCAGTGAACAATACAGCCGAACATAACGCAGGTTTGGAAGCAGCACTGCTTATGAGTTGTTCTACTTTAAATTACAGTATGAGCCGAGGTCGCTAGCGTCCACCGGGAGCTCAATCTCAGCAGCGCTCTGCCTCGGCGAGAGATTTAACTCGAGCTCCCGACTGCAAACGGATTTCATCTGAATCAATAATGCTGTAATTATGCCTTCCATAGATTCCTTGCACCTCTATTCATCAGTGGAATCTGACATGTGTTCTCCTAAACCTGTCAGGGGTCTTGATTTGCTGCAAAACATCTGCTGGCGGAGGGAGGAACCTGCCCTCAGACAGTTCTGATGCTGGTTAATCCGCAGGCCTTTGTTGTGATGAGTCACTTTGTGGGTTGCTCAATCAAACCAGAAATTACATTCTGGCTGCGCTCCAAGCACAACCATGCACACACATTTGTGAGCTTTGTTTCCATAACGTGAAAAATTATTTCTTGAAACAGCAACATTTCACAGAGCACCTTCTAAGTGGTTTTTCTTTAGACTTTGTTTATGTGAGAATGTGACACAGCATGAGCCAATCTGAACGATCCAGACGCGAGCTGTTGTATTTTTCCTCAAAGTAAAACTTGGAGAAGTACTGCCAAACTGCAACTATATAGCTTATTTTCCACCCCCAGATTTATGTTGTGACAAGTTGCTGGTTCTCACCCCCACTGTTTTAGAGAAATACAGCTTCTCTCTCAGTAACCATTATGCTAAATACCCATGTATCCCCTGGCTCTCCCTGGTACTTCTGTCTCTCGGTGTCCTCCTCCTGTCGGTCTCAGCTTGTCTTCATGGTTACGGCTGTCTGATTTTTTCCTCTTTCCTGCTGTCTGTGTTTGAGGACTGTGTCCCACTCCTCCTGTCTGCACTGACACAACAGCCATGGCTGTCTCAGTCTGCGAGGGCTGTGTCTCTTATGCGTCTCGTCTCAGCCTGATGTTGTGAAAGAACGAAAGAAGACACCGATAATGCTCAAAAACTGCCAGAAACTGTAATGTTTGACATTCGCTAATTTAATGTTGCATATTGATTGTAGCTTTTTTGCTGCTTGTTACAAACTAATTTACTTGCATCAACTTCCCCTTTGAAAAATAAAATAAAGCTTTGAGCAGTGTTTTACTGGTGTGTGTCATTTCTCGTCTCCTCAGGGAGGCAACACAGATTGCCACACATTTCTTTCTTTCTTTATTTGTTCATTTAAGCCAGAAAGGAGGGACATCTCCCACATATGCCATGACTACAAAGGAGGAGACAGAATTTATAAAATGATGGTCTTGAAGAAAATGACAGGCATTAAATCTGGCCCTGGGTTGCCGTATATGAAAAAAGGAAAAAAAAAAAAAAAAAAAAAAAAGCCAACACATGTTTTGTTTCTGCTTGATTGCTCATATTTGAATTTTGTGCTTCTCATTCAAGAGCTTGTTTGGTTAAATTACAGCGAGTAAAATGGAACGTGTTTGTTTGTGTAATGTTAACTGCCTAATTACTTTTTTGCTCTGTTTTGATGCACATTCCCATGTCCTATCTTAGAGGATGCTATAATTAAGAGACTGCATCACCTGTCTGACACTTTCACTCTTTAAGAAAAAACAATTTGCCTTCTCTTATTTCCTATTATCTCCTTTTCCCTCTTTCTTCTCTTTTCACTGCCACAATGAATTTGATCTGGACATCTTGCTCCAGACGTTGAAAAGTAACATCTATTGGCGAAGGGAAACAGCCGTGGCTGGTGGGGAAGGAGCGCTCCTGCTCCCTGGTAATAGCTTTGGACACAGCTGTGTGCATGGCTGACTCCTCAGCACTGCCGGGCCTTATCTTTGAGAAAGGAGATTAGGTTTCTGGGGGTTCCCAGCGTACGTCTATAGTCGAAGACGAAGGCTTGTGAGCTAGTCCGCTGCGCAGTTGCCACAGATAAAATGTTTGAGGCATTATTCCAATTTTCAGTCTGTTTTTTTTTTTTTTCCCGCTCCTCCTTTTTCCATTTGTTTGTTGACTTTGGCTATGTTGACGGTTGATAATAGTCTGGAACACCGACACAAAAGGAGCACTAGTTGGAGTTGATAAAGCAACGCAGTTTCAAGACTCTAATTTCCATTCTATTGAACCCTTCCTATTAGCCTCATTCTGCCCCCACATCACCACCACCATCAACGTCTGAAACAACCTGAAATTGCAGCTTGTTTACTCATTGCAGCACATGTGCAGAATGCTGCAAATATAGAAACCAAGGGCTTTCTCCACATTTACTCTCAACTCGACGCCGCATCCCTCCCACTCCGAGCGTTTCCTTCCTCCTCATCATGACGATCTTCATGCTCTTCGGCTCTGAGAGAACAAAAGCTACACAAGGCAGCTCTTGACAGACTGACGGAAATCATGGTGTAAATGGCTTGAAACACTCTCCTCTTTCCCATCTTCCTCTCCCTGAGTATTTTGAGGTTTTCAGATTCTGGATCAAGAGGAATATTTCAGCTCCTCAAGAATTCTAAATTGAGCTCAGTCTCTCAAGAGGAAGATAGACTTTCTTTCTTTTCTGACCCATTTCCAATCTACAGCATCTCTCCAGGACTGGCAGTCTCTGGATGCAAAAGGATGCTGCCAGTTGTTTCTTACCTCCCTCAGTCAGACATGAGCCAATCATTTTTTCCTTTCTCTTCACCATGAGTTTTATTTATGTCTTCTTCTCTAAATGTAAGTCCAAATGAATAACAAACCCAGGGCTGGAAGTGTGCGTTTGGGGCTCGTCTTTCCTGGCTGAGGCTGATTGCTTTCATGACGCTACCACGCTGTGTTCCCATAACATTCATTCATATCCCTTGACGAATTGGATAAACAAGCATTTTCTCTACTGGTGGAGTTTTTCAAGGGTGTTTTCAAAAGACAGATGCTTGAGGAAAAGTTTTGAAGAAGTGGAAGGTGACTATATTCTGTTTACATCTGTTGGCCTTGATGAGGTTGAATCAATCCTAACACTGGAGGAGTTTGTTTTTGCAGTGTGGCAGTGATGGATAGAAATGTTTCATCACAGGATAAAGGTGATCACTCAGAACGACTCTGTATTGATTTGCAGTGACCGTTTCCTCCGAGGGTAGAAATGGACCCAAACCATTCTAGCAAAACACTGTTTTCAGAATAACAGAGTGACATGAGGGTTAAGCCTCAAGAGCATTACTTTAATTTGTCAAACCAAGATTGACGCAAATTTATGAGAGGTCCTGAGGTTTTCTAGTCTGAGCCCTTACACATTTGTCAAAACATCCACCCAGACTTCAATGTACATTTATGCCTGCTTACAGCTGATGGAGGTTGGAACTTACCCCAGCTGACTATAGGTTCAAGGTAGGGGACACCCTGCACAGCTACCAGTGTAAAAGTCTTTGACACTGGAGAGCAACTTTCATTTGGAGGCACTGTTGGAATACTTTGTCTGTGAAACTAAAAACTAAAAATAAAAATAAACACTGGGAAAACAAACAAACAAAAAAAAAAAAGCAAAATGCCGAACTAAACCCTAGAAATATTAGTAACCCTTAACTCCAGTCCTAGCGTAACCCTAACCCTAAAGAAGCCACAAAGCAAGCACAACCAAAAGAGGAACTTGCAAATTCCAAATAGCCCAGAGTTAAAGCGACCCTTTTTGTATCAAGGTAAGAGTTCTCAGGACGACTCCACTGTTTGACTCTGGCAAAAAGTACTGGAGCTTCTTTCTGATCCCGCATAAATCTTAACATTCAAAAAGATGTTTCCTCTGGTCTTTTAATGATTGAATATATAAAACCAACAAATTAGAGCAGAAATTATAATTCAGTGAAAACGAACTGAACAAGATTATTCTGAAGGGGTCCACTGTTGTCGAGATGGAAGCTGACAGAAACTTGAAACACATAGTTACTGAGCTAATTCAGAACAGTAATATTTTTCAACACAGAAAAGCAAAAATCAAGTTGGAACTAAATTGAGAGGGTTACTTTGGTTTAATGATCTCTCTCTCTTTTTTTGTTTAATATTGCTGCAAGCATCAGTGAAAGAGATATTGTCACATTTTCAATCTAATGCTTAAACTAAGATAGTTTTTGTCTAATATATAAAAGTTAATCACAATCTCTACATTGAATAACTAAAAATGACATTGTCATGAGGTTAAAACAACAAAATGTTATTGTCCGTCATTGGTCAATTTGTGTTTCACTGTAGTGTGAAAAATAACGCAGAGATCCTGGTAAAATAGTCTCCAATAGCAATTTCTGTATAGGTTGGATGAAGCCAAGGGGAAAAAGTGCCTGAGATCAATATCTTCATGTAGCTTAGCCCCTTAGTATTTGGGCTCTTCTGTTTTTGCGTGAATGTTCAGAAGTCTTGAAACACGTTTTATTACACTTTCAGAGGTTCAGCCATATGTCTTGACTAATGAGGTGTGCCATACCCACCTTCCCACTGTCTGATTTTTATACTTGTGCATAATATCACAGAAAATGTCATCAACAGAAGTGTTTTACTGATATTGTATACAAAGCAAAATCATTGCCTAACAAATTAATGAGGAAATACAAATCACTAAATACCAAGTGATTATTTCATTGCTTTTCCAGGAGTGTAACACTTTATCCACACAAATGTCTCAGGGGGCTGAAGTCAATCAAAGTGGATTTTGGACAAAAAAAAAAAAAACAAAAAAAAAAAAAAAAACCACTAGACTGTGGGAAGGTCACTAATCCATCACAGGAAAAGAAAAAAAAGTACTCTAAAAATATTTCCTGTGAATGCCTCTTAGTCTTTGTGAGAATGTCAGTGCACAGGGAAAGGAATAAAGTGTTGGTGCAGACATGCATGAAAAGTGATCTAATAAATTTGTGATAAATCTCACAAAGGTGAACCAAGAAACACTTGGGTATACACATAGACTAACATACACATGAAGTAAAAGAAAATTAAACAGAGCTGGAAACAATCGTATCTAGTCCGGCTGTATACCTGAAGAGTGTAGTGAAGGCACTTCAGACAAGTGAAGAGTGAGAATATTCAACTATACATCATTTAAAAAAAATATCAACCAAAGCATGAACTACATTTCTAAAACATAAAATGGGAAGAGTGATGAATAATATTGTCCTTGTTGGACATTCAGAAAACAATAAAGAATGCACACAAAGCACACTTCTATTTAAGTAAATCTTAAAAAAATAAATAAATACTGGAGGCCAATCGTTTTTATGTACTCTCTGTTTATTCATGAAATGTATGTCGATACAAGAAATAAAGAATGTACCTGTCTGTCCTATCTCCTTCTCTTTCTGTCCCCTCACCCCAACCGGAACAGCAGAAAGCCACCACCTCTGAGCCTGGTTCTGCAGGTTTCTTCCTGTTAAAAGGAAGTTTTTCCTTTCCACAATCATTTATACTTGCTCATGTGGATCTGTTGGGTTTTCTCTGTAAAAGTGTCTAGAAATGACTATGTTGTAATTGGCACTTTATAAATAAAGCTGAATTGAACTGAATACTCAGTTTAACCACCCCTGCTGATACATCCACTCACTGCAGAGTCATCAGAGACCTTCTGAAGATGACAGGTCCCATTGCAGGAGCTGAAGTCTATAATTTCTTTTGGCCTCTTTGTTTGCATCTGTTTGTGGTCTCTGTGCCCTCTGTATTCCAGGCTTTCCAATGTTTCTTTACAAGTTTTGAGTTTCTTATTTTAAATTTAGATATTTGGTTTTTGGACTCTGCCCTTTATGGACATTTCTTTAGATTTTCCAGGCTGATCAGTGCACCTCCCCTTTTCCCTCCAACCTAAACAAAGCAAGATCTATCTCATCAACGATGGTGACTCGCCTACTGAGTTTCCCCCTATTGATCAATTCACAGCATTGAAGACAATAATAGGAATTTAAAATATCATGCACATGTTTATTAATTCCCACAAACAACTGTCTGGATTGTCTTTTCCTCCAATAAAGTGGAGAAGTAGAACCCCATCTGCCCTCGTATTTCAGCCTGTGCATACAGGCCCGTGACAAATGCAGCTCAAATCAGCTCAAGAACTCAAAAAAATGTTCCTGTACGGAGTCCAATTTCACACTTTTTTTCCAATATCAGCATCTCTCCTTCAGTCTTTCCTCAGAAATATAGTTGAAAATAAGTTTATAGAGGTGCCTAATGTGTCTGAACTCTTGCTTCCATACAACCAACAGTTGTTCTTTTGAAGATCTGAAAACTGTCAAAGTTGCAGTTACAGCCAAGTCACCACTCGTGCTCCTTTCATTAAAATCTCTCATTGTATGGAATCCAGCTTGGGCGAGCAGTAAAAGAGAACAGCAGGATGTGCCTATGAGAGGAATCAAGAGAAGCAGCTGAGGTTAAACACAGGGAAAGGTTTTGAAAGGCAAACTGAACTCTCGCTCCGCAGGGAGATCGCGGGAAGATGAAATGTTCAGTGTTGTCAGTGAATGTCAGCTATCTCAAGTTTTGAGCTGCAGCGGGGGAAAGAAGACTCAAATGAAGAAAAAACAAAATCAGTCACAAAGTTTTTTGCAAACATATGATATGCCTTAGTATATTTCTGAGTGCTGTTTTCTCTTTCAGGTAAAGTTTTCTGCAGTTATACTCTTCTTTTTCTTTTTTTAAGGATGTCAGTGCAATTGCCTCATACTGAAGTGTGATCATTAACGACTGCACATCAAGAGTATCGTCCAAATGGCATAAAGTTATGCATGCTATGATATGGGTATTTTTAGAAGCTCTTCTTCTTTGACTATATGAGGATCAATTTACATTTTTGCATCATTTCATCTCATTTCAGATGAGTGCTCCGCCTGGAGACGAGACAAGAAAGCAGCCTGGAAGCATGGCTCACCCCTCTGCTTCATGCATATTCATTCAAGGGATTGCATCCAAATAACAACAAGAGATGTGATGAAGAATCTTCTAATTTTGCATTCTGCAGGATTTAGTCAGTGCATCTGCAAGGGGTCAGCTCTCCGTCACATTTAGTGAAAAAAAGGAAAACCAAACTCTGATTTGAAAAGATGTTTTAAAAAGAAGTCTGCAGTGAAGATGTGATTTGGAAGATCGTTTAATACACTTGCATTTTTTATTTAGAAACACTTTCATTTATTTTGTGAACTCACTTTCCTCCAACAAATCCCACCACTGAACTGCACCTTATGAGAGCTCGTCACTGATTGCATAATTAGCTGATGCATTACTAAATCAGAGCTTAATTTCACACAGTTTCAGTAAATTGAATGAAAAGAGCAATGTTTTTGTTGTTGTTGTTGTTGTTGTTGTTTTTACGCTTCTCTGTTAATATGACGCTACAATGTTGAGCCTTTTGAATATTCAGCATGTCAATCATTTGTTCAACCAATGCTGGGCAGAAAAAAAGCATGGTTAATCCCATTTCCACATTTTTACTGTGGCATGTAGTGTACTTGAATATGTGAACAACAGACATCTTGATTAATAGTCCTATTAACACTTTATCATGAAAATGACCACATCTGATAATTTCTGCAGTTCCTCTTCTTGCTTTCCACTCACACTGATGAGATAACGACAGTCACAGAATACAGGAGAAAAGACGTTTTAATACTGAGATGGGTGCTTCTGCAAGTCTCATATCTGTGAAAGTTGTATACAGTTATAGTATAAATGTAGCAATCTAGTTTAAAATGCGTCAGAGTTCTATAATGTATCAGAGCTCCGTATAAGTTGAACAAGTTTTTGGACATGCCACAGTCCTGTGGAAGAACTGTTCAAGACTCCAAGACTAGAGCGCTCAAAGACATACATCTATTTAAACTATCAGAGTTTGACAAGAAGTAAATATGTGAGAGTTCTACAATTTATCCGAGTTCTGTAGAATATTGGCAAACTCCAGAAAGTGTCAGAATTCTAGAATGTCTCTGTGTTCTGGAATCTGTCAGAGTTTTATAGAATGTTGATGTTTTAAAAATTGGCCAAATTCCAGAACATGTCAGTTTCCAAAAGTGATTGATCTAAACTGTGCCGGAGTTGTGCGATCTGCCTGATTAAACTTCGTCAGATCTAAAATTCTACTAAACAACTGAGAAAGGATACCATCTCATATATCACAACCGTCACAACTAACAACCTTGAACAGCTAGCTTCAGTCTTGAAACAGAGGCGAGTAGTTATGAACCTCTGCACCCCCACCCAACAAAAAATATATATTAAAAAAAAAATGACAAGAAAATCAGCTGGAAACACTCATTTCATCATTTGTGACTGCAAAACAAGAACACCAAATTACACTAAAGAACACAAGAGTCCTGCAGAGCAGGTATTGTAATCACATCTCTCCTGCCAGGCATAGTATTACAGTCTACATCATCCAAAATCACAGCTGGAGTACATTTGAAGATGGAGAAGTCCTATGAGAGAAAAAGACCAAGTACTTTTCAGAATGGGTCAAAGAAAAAGGTATTTCCTGTTGAGGTGCCATGCAGGGGATTCATTGCAGCATCAACAATGTCCTTCTGAAATAAAATTCTAGTTAGAGGGCATCCTTTAAAGAAAGCATCAAGATCAGAAAATGCAGAAATTGTCTAGGGATCAAGAGAAAAGCAAACACTTGGGCTGCAAGATGAGACAGGAGGGTCAGAAACTGACACATGGGGTATCACTGTTGAGTTCTCTGGAGATATGGGACTATGCCCACCTGTAAACCCTAATGATGTTCTATCTACAGCCATTGCTGCATTCTAATCCTAATCATTTGGTGTTTTGCAGAGTTTAAAAGAGACCTGGGAATTAGAGATGGCTCATTTTTCCATCTGCAACCGCTTCTTAAAATCTCCATCCGCCCGCTATCCGCCCGCACCAAAGATTTTTTTATCAATTTTCAAAACCGAACCCGCCCGCCATCTGCAGAATAGTGTTTTGGCTATTAAAATGTTGCTTCTTTTGTTTGAGTGCTTCAACCGCAACCCGCCCGAATGTAATTAAAATCTTAATTTTTCGACACGTCATCCGCCCGATCCGCGGTTATCCACGGGCTCCGCGGGTGCATCCGCAATCCGCGCGTCTCTATTGGGAATAGAAACAAACAGTGGAAGGATCGATCTGATTTTTCAGGGTTTTTACCTTGCTACCATCTCCAGTCACAGGCCAATATGAAATTTTCTGATTGAAAGAAAGGGGCTGAAGCATCAAGAACAAGGCCAGAGTTCCCATAGAACTAGTGAAATAAAACATGTCTCATACTATAATTGATGTAAAAACGCTTTTGTAGGATCTCAAAATAGTCTGACAAAAAATTAATTGGATTCTTCCCTCATTTGGATCCAAAACTGTAATTACTTGGAATTTTGGTTAGCATATGAAAATTAAGTCCCAAGCTATTATTTGAATTGCTCTAATAGCAAATACATACTTTTAAATGTAAACTAGGCTGCCAAACTGACAAAAAGGTATAATGTATAATGTTGACAGTATAGTTAAGACTGAAGCCACAGTGGGGAATCAGTAGAACTGTGAGAATTTCTTTTAAGCTGCCTCAAAGCAGCCGGGACACTAGTAGGGATTAAATAAACAAGGAAAAGAATTGTTTGTTTGCTTGTAGTAGGCCTGCAAATTCTAAAGGACAAACACAGAGATGCAAGCTTTCATATGCAGATGTCTGCAAAGGAATACATACCTTGCTCTGAAAACAAGTTATTTCAAAAGTCATTTTATGATGATGCACAGAAAGAAAGTTTGACGACCCGTTTCTCGGTTTGGACGGCTGACTGCAGTTTTGCCTGTTTCCATGTTTAATTTTACAATCACTTTTTTTTTTGTATATTGTTATGATTGTTGTTGTCCTTCACACTAACGTTAACTAATTTTTAATTTAAAAAAAAAGTGTTTGTACATCCCATTTTTAATTGATGTTTGTCTTTTTATAGAGGTTTCCGTGAGGGTAACTCTTCCTTTGGGACTCTTCTTTTGCTTCTGGCTTAGCCACTGTGCAGGGTGCAATGCGGAGAGCTCCACACTGAGCTTTGCATTTCCTTGTTTTCATTTTCAGTTAAGTGATTATTTTTAGATACCTTTGGAGGAGACCTTGTGTCCAGAGGAATACATTCAGAGTCCTCACCAACACAAAGAGTGTGAAGCACATTACAGCTATCCTTCAATCTCAAAATCTCACTTCCTGCCTATAAAGCTTTGAATGGTCTTGAGATTAAATACATCTTAGATTTACTTAAGGAATATAAAACATCCACACCACTGAAGTCCTTAGGAAGAGGTTTACTCAGTGTTCTGAGAATCAGAAGCAAACTCGGTGAAGCAGCGTTTAGTTCCTGTGCTCCTCACCTGTGGAACAAACTCCCTGAACACCCAAGGACTGCAGACACACACCCCTCTTTTAAATCTGGATTTAAAACAGCAGGCCTTCTATTCAGCAGTACATTTTACTCATTCTATTACTTTTTATTACCTTTATCTTACGAAAGCTTCCCTTTATTTACTTTCCTTTTACTGTCTTTTTTATGTCTTTCTTGATGGCTTTGTTTTGATGTATTTCATAATCTGAACCCCTTAAAATTAAGATTCTTAACAACCTTGTTTGGACATATTTCCTTGTAAAATACTGTGAATTGCCTTGTATCCGAACGGCACTATATGAACACATCGCCTTGCCTTTAGTTATTCAGAGGTCAGCTTTATTTTCCTCTTTTCCTTTTCTCTCTACACTGGAGAATGAGCTGTGCATATATTTAGTACTTTCTGTTGGCCAGACTGGAAGTCAGTCTTTGCAGTGAAATAGAAACAGAAATCACTGTGATACATGCTAATAGTTAGGATCAATTTGTCATGAAAAGAATGAAACAGTAATGAGTCTTTGTTTACATTTTATCTTTTCACTGCAGGTTTAATTTATGTTTGACGTTCCACTCTCACATCTGCTCCATTTGAACGAAGCCAGTCTCCAAACACATCCTTCTTAAAGCCAACAAGACGAGGATCTGGCCCGTGTAGTCAGCCGCTGTCAGCTGTCGCCAGTTACAGTCCCTTCCTCTGCAAGTGAATGTGTTCATTTGTGCTCCATCCATAATCTACTTGTAGCCTGCTTGAAAGCATGATGGTCTCAAAGGGCAACGCTGGCTTGCTTCCAGTCAGTGTCAGAGGAACCCGGCTTTGAATTGGCGAGGGGTCCATCATTAAGAGGAGTGAGCGAGAACGATTCACGGGCAGGAAACACTGTTTAATGGAATTGAGTGGTGACTGCAGCCCTGTGGGAGACTATGCCACAGTCTGTCCGTAATGAGCAGCATAATGGCGGGATTACAGCAGCACTTAATGATTCAGAAATGGCCACCGCTGTTAGTCTATGGACACCCTCCACTATACATGCCCCCTCTTTTCTTATTAGCAAAAGCTTTGCACAATTACTGAGCAATTTGTAAGCAGTCACATTAGTGCAAAGCACTGATTTCTTGCTGCTGTAAAAAACATTGTAGTAACTGAAGATTCTCTTTCCATGATTAAATAAAATTTATGGAAGGCTAACAGTTTTCTACATATCATTTTTCATAATATGCATTCATGTCGAACAGGGAAACTGGTAAAAAGCGAAGTTAAAAAAGGGAGAATATAGTGAATGGGTCAGTTTCACAGCTTTCAGTGGCTCATGCCCATTTTTCCAATCAAAAATAAACAGCACCGGAGAAAACTTTCCAGGCATAAAGTTATTGTTTCGTACAGTTTCATAGAAGTCACAGTGCCACTGTCAGGTATAACAGGGACTCTCCATCATCAAATGATACAGCCAGGCAGCCAATTCAATCAGTTCTCTGATAAATAACCTTTTTTCCCTAAGATTTCTAAATTGTTTCTGTTTGTTTTTTTTTATTTCTTTGTAATGCTAAATTATTACAGACCAATTAATCAGTGTGGAGTATCAGTATGGAGTCATTAACTGATTAGAAAAGATGATGTTTAAAGAAATATTATCATTTGTCCTAGACAACGGTCAGTCTTATTCACAAAATTCACAATCTCAAAACTGCTGGTTAAGCCAAATTGGGTGACATTATTAACCCCAGCGCTGGGTCCAAAACGGACCGAGCCAATGCTGGGTTGTTTACACCCAGGCATTTGGGTTGAAGATCTGACCCTGCATGCTGGGTCAAGATGTTGACTCAAAAATGGGTAAAAGTTATTCATGCTGGTGGGTTAAAGCTACCAAGAAATGTGTTTTCAGGTTATCAGCAGGGTTGGGAGGGTTACTTTAAAAACGTAATCCTCTACAATTCACACACCAATGAAGGCATCTGCCATGCAAGGCGGTCAACCCACCAACTGTGAGCAGACTGGGGTTTAGCGTCTTGCTCAAGTAGAATACAGCTTGTTGGTAGTGGGACCCAGAGAATCAAACCAACAACCTCACAACTGCAAGAGAACCACTCTACCAGCTGAGCCACAGCCCTTACACCACAAACAGGGCAGGATGTCAGAGGTCTTCTCCTTCTGAGTCATTTTAATAATTTTCTGTTAGAACACAGGACTCCAGTTTTCTGTCGATTTGCCAGAAGTCTCCAGATGCAAGATGGAGAAGGAGTTGCAGGAGTGTCCGAAATGGTGATTCTTCTCTTCCCATTCAGCCCGTGAAATCAACATCCCAATCTGATGGGTCAACATAATTAACCCAATTATGGGTAAAAGTGACCCAATCTGCAAAAAATCTAGGGATACCCAGAAAATGGGTTGGGAAAATAACCCAGCCGTTTCAAGACTGCATGAAAACAGTTTTCCTAGAAAAAAACAAAACACTGTTTCACAACAGTTGTAAGCCTCATGAATCAAGAATCATTGTTTCTAATCACTCATTGCTTTTTCACTGCTGTAATTACTCATAAGTGGAGCACAACAGAAGACATACATTTCCAATTTAATATTCCTCAAAAAAGCTGTGTGATAGTTATTTTAACTTTACTTTCAGAGAAATAATTACATTCCAAAAGTGCAGTAAATATGTAAGAAATGTTCAGCAGCATGTCTTTCCTGTTTGTGCTTGACTGAGAAGTTTAGCATGCTAAGGTAATGGAATTAATTAATTCAGAGCTTCAATTGAAATTACAACAAATGTTGCACTCAGTTTTTCTCCATAGGAGTCAAAAGCCAAGATTAAGTCCATCTCTGTTCACAGGGGGTCATGGTAGAATTATGGAAAGCAAATAAGTGCAGATATATTTAACTCTGGCCGACCTCAGGATCCCCCTCCATTTGGATTTGCCTTGTAAACCACTGATATGAGGAGACCAGGGTGCATTCAGAGGAAAACTACATCAAATGGAGCTCACGGTAACGAGAGCAGACTGCCACTGCCGGCCATTCAGGCTATGAACCAGAAGCCAAGTCCAAACCAAGGCATGGGAGGAGCTCTGCCTCGAGAGCAGTCTGCACCACCAACGTTGCCAGCAGTAGCATCATGGCATCATAATAGTATTTAGCAGTAAAACTACATTAGTGACATTAAGAAGGTGAAATGGACATCAAATAAAAGTCATTTTATTATTTTCAATGTTTTTCATGTTTTACAGCTTAACATTTTATAGTTCCTTCCATTTCAAAGTTATCTGTCCCATTGTATTGGTCTATCATATAAAATCCCATCGAAATATATTTGTATTTGCATTTTTTAATATTGCAAAATGGGGAAAATGTCAAGGGGAATGAATTATTTTTTTCCCCTTTGCTCCACAACTTCTTTTGTTTGACTTAGATTGTAATGCAGCCTGAGAGACAAACATTTTTTGGACAATATGTCTCTTCTTATTGTCCATGCAGGCAGTCATAGCGAATTTTACCAAGTCCATCTTTTTTTTGGGGTATTAAAATACAAAGCCCAATGCACCAAAAGTGACTGCTTCATCGAAAATAATACTAATCAGTTGTTCTGTTGTGAATGAGTGTCTTTAGTTTCATTCTCCTCGAACGTCAGTCATTATTAGAGATTATAGGTGTTGCTTTTGTGTCGTACAAATACAGGTGCGGGTGTTATGACAGGTAAGATTAAGCACATCTTACCTTGTAAATGTGGCAGCAGCTCTCCAGAGAAATCCACTCCACACATTGCCGAAGGATTCGGCTTAGCACAGCTAACAGGATCGGATGTTATGTCGAGCAAAGGTACAATTTTCATTAACCTCCAGCCGTGCCGTGATTTGAATGCGCCAGGCCAGCAATTAGTTGATTGTGACTGATTGACAAAGCCAGTGCTTCTCGGCTTTGATGCAAGACTGGAGTCAGGGAACAAGTGTGACGACGGTGTGAAAGGCCCCCGTGTGCTGACCCCCTTTAACCTTCAGCCTCCCCATTACCTGTGTTGTGTAGAGTTCCTAATTCCCACAGATTCTGGAAGCTCCAGCTTCCATTGTCCAAAATTTGTCACCACTTGTGAGTAACAATCGTTAATGACTGGGGAATCTGTTGAGGCTGGACGACAGCAGTAATGTTATCGCCAAATGAAGGTTATTAATATTATACTTGAATTTTAAAAAATTAGAGGACTTAGAAACAAAATCCAGCTCATGCTCCTGCTATATCCTAAATGACCCTGCACCAGTGAGTCACATGGACTGTCCCTCTCATGCACTCTGAACCTTCGATGGTGTGCTTACTTGAACATGCTTAAAACACAAATTGAATTTCGTAAATTTTGCTAAACAACATACATCTAATAGTAAACTTCAAGATGGCACAGTATCATTAAAGGTCATTTATACTATGATTTGTTCTTCAAACTGGTGTGAAACTGACAAAACTTTGTGCTGCTATCATAAATATTACAAATAAATCAACCAACTCAAAAACTCATTTTACTTATAAGCCATTTTACCTATAGGCCTTTCCTATAAATGTTTTTACTTATCCCACCTAATGATCAAATATTGGTATCTTCCCAATAAAGGGTCATGTCTGTCTGTTGTGCTCAGTCCCAATGAAAACCTCAATATCGTCAAATCTGCAATCTGAAATAAACCCTCCTGTCTTTCAGTCAGTGCCATCATACCTAAAACACCTCGAGAAAAATGGTCTCATTGTCATTGTATAAACCCCTTTCAATGTGACTGGGAACCTTCTGTCATAGATCAATACATGATCATTTCAAAACTCAAAGGCTGAACTGTGACAACACAATATACCAGTCCCATGCAGACACTTCACATGAATAGCAGCAAATATGATGTTTTAGTCCTTTATTATTGGACAATTTCAAACTGAGGGGTTTTTTTTTCAATAGTGTGTGTGTGTGTGTGTGTGTGTGTGTGTGTGTGTGTGTGTGTGTGTGTGTCCTGTCAAGCATCAGCATAACAGAATGAAGTTCTGGCTGCTGTAATGTGGCAAACAGATGTGCTCTTCCAATGGGAGCTTATAGGTATAAGGCTCTTAGCTTGAATACTGGTACATGATATTTCTGGACCTGACAGTGTGAGAGAAAGACAGGAAGAGAGAGAAAGAGCGAGACAGTCCACCCTCCTCCCACAACAAGACTCAAGATTAACTGAGAATCATTGAAACATCTGACAAAGAGAAAGACGAGGAAGTCAGTCACTGTAGAAATTGCTGCTCCACTGCTTCAGATCTTAATAAATAATGTGCATTGCTGCTTCTCGCACCATCATTTTGTGAACAAGTGAATAACGAGAGCAGCTAAAAAATGTTTTTTTCTTTTTGAATATTATCTGTTTGGCATACAATAAATGTAATGACAATGAGATGACAACTGACTCACACAATATGTATTGAGAGCTGAAAACAATTTTTATGTAAATAAAATGAGAAAAAATGGAAAGCAATAAGATGAAATGAGAAAAACAAATGCTGACAAATGCAACTAAAATTTATTCACAAGTGTCCTTCTGTGAACTTCAAAAAATATTGTTGTGGAAAATATTTCATATATTAGTGAAATTAATTTCTTACTTGTCACACTTACTGGCCAGTTTATGTGTTTTGAGAACAAACAGCATTCATAAGGAAAAAACAAAAAAAAAAAAACAAAGTCCACCAGCATCGCAGATATAAAACTCTCTTCTCCATTACATAAATCTGTTTGTAAGAAGGGAGGATAATGATTGGTCTGAAGACTGTAGGAGGATATTTATCATGCTGATAAGCGTCATCAATGGACTGAAATGCAGCGTGAAGTAGCTCATCAGATGAACCTCTTTGAGCTCTCCCTGGGCGGTCACTCTCCTCTCAGTAAACTCCGCAGTCAGAGGCAATTGAGTGTGAGAAGCATCAAGAGATGCGCAGCCTAAAAATGTGATATGATTTGCATTTGTGACCATGCAGGACTTCTTTTGAAAACAGCAAGGTGGGAAGTGGAATCTGGTCGGGGAAAGAAAAAAACACTTTCTCTCTCCCTAGGTGAAATTAGAGGAGCTGCTTTAAAACTGCCGTCCATTTATATTCCCCGTTTGTGCTCATCGAGACGTTCAACGGTGCACAAGGTTGTAGAGGAGTCCGGGTTGACATTTGAATACACAGCCTGCCTCTCAATTCTCTCCTGTAGCCTCTTTTCCAGGGCATTTTACCAGACTTTATATTGAGCTTCCTGCACTTCTTACATAGCTCTTGATCGATATGTTATTGCAGCATTGTGTGGGACATATCTGCCATTTAGATTCCTGCAGGGCAGCATGACATTTTTCCCACCGTGCCATGTTAGCGGGGGTCTGGTCGGAGTTACAGGTTTTGCTTTTCTTTCTTTTCTTCTCTGTAAAATTGGAAATCTCTGGAGGTGACTTCACATGTGTATTGTAAAAAAACAAAAAGAAAGAAAGAAAGGGGAAAAAAAAGAAAAATTGAATGTCCTTTTAAAAGGTTATCACTAGAATCACCTGGACAAAGATTTGCTGCAGGGGCAGAAAAGTGAAGCTGTGGTGCAGCTGTCTGCTCTCCCTGGGAACGAGAGAGTGAACACAGCATTAAAAATCCTTTAATTTGTTAATTGCGGCGAACGATTTCCCCAGCCAATTATCCAAATGCCACGGTGAAGCATTGCTAGACTACGCAGAAAGTGCCTGGTATCATGCCTCATGCATTAATAAAAGCCAAATGAGGAGTGCAAACTGCCATCCCCACCCCCCACAGTTTTTAAATTGTTTAAGTTGACTTTCACGTTTGTCTTTTGTACCTATTGATCTCCCATTACGTGGAAAAATATAATTCCTCAACAACTGTATGAGCTGGAAAGCAAACATGACGGCAAGCTGGGAGAAATTAAATGCCAATGTGAAATTCAGTTATGTTATAGCTCGACACTGTCCTCCCCTAGAAAACAACCACATGGGTCGTTTTTTTTTCATGCCCCAAATTTCAAGCAATAGTTACGTTTTAAATTCAAATGACTCCTAGCGGCACTGTAAAATAACATCACAGACCTAAAGAGGTTTTTTTTTCTTTCTTTTTCTAATATAGTTTATAGATCATTTTGCTCTTAAAAGTTTTACCACAAATATGATTCCCTGCATTGAATAACTTCAGTTTAATTTTCAAAACATGACGAAATCTTCTATCAGTGTCTAAATCTCTGAATTTAAATTCACACGTTTCCCTTGAGACAAACGTACACTTGACAGCAAATGAGGAGGAAGCTTATACACATCACGGACCTTTTGAATTCCACCTCAGACATGACACCCATTTCACACTGACAGACTGAAGGTCCATGGGTCACCGCTTCAATGGACTTCACTGCGCGTTGTATGCGCAGCTGTACTCCCATTCGCAATGAACAGGGAAGGCAAATTGACTGGTGAGTGGCTTTGTGAAATGCATTGAGAAATGATGCAAGATCAATATGCCACTTTCTAAAGCTTTCCAAGACCATCCAAAACATTTTTTTTTCATCATATTGAACATGTTTAATTTTTTGTTTTGGACTGTGGCGGACTGCTAGATGCAAGGTAATTTGTGAACAGTCTGAATATAGATAGCCAAGGATGAATGTGTGAGTTCGTACAATGTTAATCTGACCTTGTGTGCTCTCGGACTGATCTCACAATATCTCATTAGACTGTTGCAGTATAAAAATGCATCATGAAGCCACGATCCCACCTGCAAGATCAAACAATGAGGAACCATTAAAAGCATTGCAACAGTTTCACAATGACATGCAAGCAATAGTTAAATCACCAACAGCTTCTCCTCCTCCTGTGGATCGTCTCCACCTTACAAACTTTATTCTCTGCTCTGTCCATTTATTCGTCTTCATTGTCAGTCTACAGTAGATACAGTATGTTTCAACAGTAAAGATTCTTTGATGCTGTGGAATGACTTCTTCCAGGGTAATATCTATTGTACAGTCCAGGCACCTTCCTCCTCAAAACCACAGGTAGAAATGATTCATCTGGAGTTTCATACTGTTTTAAGCATGCATACGTGGTCATGTGGGGCAATCTGCGTGGAATTTAATCTGAAACACCTTTATTTATTATGTCAATCCGCCCACAGTCTGAGATGATGGGAGATGTAAACCAGATCAGGCCAAACTGTAGAAGAACAGAACGCCGTCTCTGCATAATGTACGACCTCCCTCAGCCAAATCTGCTCAACTGTGTGTGGCATTTATCCATGGTATTCATGGCACACCATGAATACCATCACTATGAGAACTCTGCCAGCATCCACCAGTGATGCGAAACAGCCGGCATGGGAATATGAAACTCAGTGAGAAACCCTCCCGACTGACATGCCCACTATCAACTCCACATCAAATCTCACCGAGGGCACCTCTCCTGAGAAAAAGGTGAAATTTGACTGAAGAGCAACAGGACTTACTGCAGCTGAACGGAAGATAATAATAATAATAATAATAATAATAATAATAATAATAATAATAATAATAATAATAATAATACATTTTATTTATAATGCATTTTACATTTCAATGAAATCTCAAAGTGCTAGAAAGTGAAGAAACTATTCGCTGTCCATATTGACGAGGACATGTTTCCCATTTCCACTGGAGTCTATGAAACTTGTAATTATTTTATTTCTGTATTTTATTCAATTATTTTTTGCTTTTCATTTTGTGGAAATGAGGGAGTATACATGCACAAAAATTGTATTTCATATGCTAGAATATGCACAAATATAAGTTACTCAAGAACAACTTAGTTTATGTAGTTACAGTGAAATGTGGTGGATGCAATGTGTATAAAGTTAAAAGATTAAAACTAATGAAAAGTTAAATAAGGACACTTCATTTTATTTTAATTTATATGACAGAATATGCAGATAGAATACAATCAGGCTGAGAGATCTCTTGATTTGTAGTGTATTCCGACTGTTCACCATGTTTTCGAAACGTATGTAAAGTAATCAAAGTAACTGGATTATTTGAAGAATTCATCGTAATTGGTAAAAAATTCCTATTTCCATGTAGCGTGACCAACGCTGGTAGGCACTGTTGGTTGTGTTTATGATGAAACCATACAGAGAACAATATGTTACAACCAATGCCGTGGAACTTGGATTGCTACTAACGTGACTGTCAACTCTAAAACTACCAAGTCCCAGGAGAACGTGGACACTCTGGAGGCCACTGGTGTCACTGTCCGTCCACATGTGTAGAACAACTATATACTACAGATGTGCTGCACATGCGCTTGCACAAAGCTTCGGAGAAGTGTTTTGCAATGTTTGCACAGAGACAGAATCAAAGCATTTGGAGCTCACACTTTTCATAGTAAAAATACTTGTTTCATAGGAAGTCTCCTAATTATATATAAAAAAAAAAAAAAAATGAAAAAGAAAAAAAATACCTGAAGCGAGTGTTTAAGCTTCCTCACTAGACTCAATGCCTGAAATTAACTGGGATGAACACTGCCCCCCTTCATGTCCCTCTGTTCATGGGTAAATGGGTGGTAGGGGCTTTTTCTGTTCCTTTATCCAAGAGGAGACACCTCTGCCCTCTCTGCCTACATAAAAAACTTAAAAGACTTTTGACGAATTCACAGAGTGCCATCAAGGGAGGACTTGTGACTGTCACAACAGTAACACTGAGAGAAACATCAGGAGGAATCCAAAACAATCACTTCATTTTTAAGTTTCTGACAAAAGTAGAACTGAGAGATTCATGATAGGAGTATAGATAGTCAGCTAGAAATGTTTCCAAGTTTCCCCCCTTTGAGGGTTATACATGAGTTATGTAACTGTTATCTCACTGATGGTTTCATTATCAGAACCAGAAGAATTGTTTCTGAGAGGCTGAAAGTTTGAAAATGTGTGGCCTATTTCTCTTTGTTTTCTCCTCAGAATTTCTCCAGTCTACTTCATTGCAGCCATGGCGTGCCAAGACAAGCCTTTAGATCCATTTCCTCATTTCAAAATAAACAAAATCTGAGACATTTTCAGGATGGGAGAGAAACTGCTTCCAATTCAGCAGTCGGAAAATCTGCAGTTCTGATACATGCAGACAGCTTTGCCTGTTCAGATTGACAGTGCTTATATTGGAGAAAACATGTCTCATTTTTGATTGGCATCATGACAAAACATTTAAATGCTTTTTCTTCCTTCTGCTTCTTTCTCCAAAAGCTCTTTACACACACACACACACACACACACACACACACACACACACACACACACACACACACACACACACACACACACACACACACTGTGTGGTCTCCCTCCCCTCTGCTGCAGGTCAAACTAATTCTGCATTTGTTATATTTGAGGAAATTGCTAGCAGATTGGAAGTAAAGTGCTTCTAGCAGGAGATCAGGGATGTGATCGTAAAGGCTGAGGGCGGTATGTGAATACAAAAGAGGTTGTAGTGTGGCGTTGCCTTAAATTTGAGGTTTTAGAGTTTGTGCCAATAATCCCTGACAACGATAACCTCTGATCTGAGCCAACTTCAGCCTCCTTATCGGGGGTTTTGTAGATATTAATCTTCACGTAGCCTGTCAGTGTTGTTGTCACATTTAAGAGAGCGACAGTTTACGTTAAAGGAACCTTTTTTTTTGCAAAAGGCACTGAGTGGGAAAATCTGTCACTGTCTTGTTTTCTCAACTACGGAGTCAAGCAGCTTTCTCAAATAAAATAGCTGATTAAATAAAGAAGGTTTTTACACTATGTCTTTGTTTTTATAGTTGGGGGGGGCATTGTTATATTGGTATTGTTGACAATAATCTCTTCATTTATGCAGGATGTAAGGAGCACATGAGATACAGAGAATATGATACAGTCAGTGTGCATGCAGAGTGAAGCTCAACAGGATAGTAAAATGACAGCAAAGCGTCACATTAATGCAAGTCTATAAAAAAGGTGTGTTTTTCGTAGTGATTTAAACATTGTCTCTGATCCTGAAAGCTTTTTGTGGATGGCTGTGGCTTGGTTGGTAGAACCGGTCATCTTTCAGTTGGAAGTTTGCATTCTGATTCCTTCTCGGTCCACATGTCACAGTTCCTTCAGCAAGACACTGAACCCCAAGTTACTGGCATTGGATGGAGTGAACACCTTGCATGGTGTGTGAATGAGTGAATGTCATTAACAATGTAAAGTGCTTTGGGCATTGCTCAAGTGGTGAAAAAGTGCTGTATAAGTAAAATCCTTTGAGCATTTCACCTTTTTATTTGTAAAAGCTGAGGAAGCGTAATATAAATGCTGAGTCTCCTTTAGTGCTCTATTTTATTTGCTGAGGACCTAAGACAGTGCCCATGTTAATAAGATAACAGCAGCCTCCAAAGTGATCAGTATAATTAAAAAAGAAAAATAACAAATCTTGAACCACACAGGGAGCCAGTGGAGGGAAACTAAAATTCAGATTTGTCACAAGTGGAGGAGAAATTCAAACAGCCGGGCAAAGCAGGGTGCAAGGCAAGTGCTAATTTAACAGAGAACAGAGGGAAGAACACAGGAACTCAGGGAATATCGCAAAAGAGAGGTTCACTGAAAACAAACAGTCAAGACCACAGGTGAAGCAGTAAGAAGACAGAGCTCAAGCCCAATGTGTACCGCTGTCACCATGCGAAGACAAAGCCACACTCAGGCATAGGTGAAACACATTAGGACTGGGAACAGCAATTTCTACATATAAGGGGAGGTCAAGGAGGATTTAACACTTACCGTAATTGCAAATTCAAAGACTGTCCTTATAAGTTTGAAAATATGTGTTTTGTCACAAGAGTGTCAGAGATAGCAGTCTCTTTGTTGTATCTTTTGTTGCAGCTTCTTTTGATTTGATGTCTTCCATAAATGTCTTCATGACAAGATCAATATAAAATATTATGCTTCTCAAACAAAAGGACTTCACGGGACGGACCTGTCTGAGTGAACATCTGAAATGTAAATGTGCTGTTTTATGGTTTTCACTTTCCCTCGTTACATTTTTTTTTTTTTTTTTGAGTACATTGTTGGGAGCGTGCAACGCACCAGTGGTTGTTGAAAATGCCTTCAGGAAAAAGGACAAATTGCCCGAAGAGTTTGAAGAAGTTGTGCTGCCATCTTTATAAACCTTGATGTATTTAAAACATGGCTTCATGGCCTTGGATGAGTGAATATTCAGCACAGAACACGTTCCACAGATTTTTCTGAACCTATTGTTTTACTGTTGCCCTTTAAAAACACAATCTTGACACATAATGCGGCATGCTACACGATTTTATGTGTGAAAAACTACAGTAATGACAGCTTGTTTACAACCTGGGTTATTTTTAACAATCATTCACCCAGCATCTCTGTGAAGCATCTCTAGTTATAGCATGTGTTGCCAGATACTTGTAATAACAACAGGTTTTTCCCTTTCAGGGGATCCAGCACTGCCAAAGCTGGCAACCTCTTAGCACAAGTCAGACTTGGGAAGTTGCACTCAGCTGTTGTTCAGAAAAACATAATTTCTAAAATGAGTTGGCTCCCAAAAAAAACAAAACAAAACAAAACAAAACAAAAAAAATAAAAAACACCAGTAAGTCAACATTTGACAGCAGATATCCTCCAAGAAATATTCCAATTTCCTGTTAAAAATTGATACATGAAATATATTAGGGCAGGGTCCTTTTCAGAGACTGATGTGCACAGCCTGACTGAACAAATGCCTAGGTAATTCCATCAGAGTTGATTAGAAGAAGAAACTAATGAATGTTCTGTAATTTTGATAAAACATGGTAGAAAGGTGTTTGTCTTTTGATTTCTCACACAATATATCATCAAGTGACCACAATAAGTTGAACACTGGAACTAAAGTGATGCATTAACACAGCTGAGTAAATTTAAGAATGGATCAGGTTTTCATTTGTTGCGTACATTTTTTTTCCTCGTTTCAGAATCATGTTGATTATTGGCTGGCGGAGGCACAACAGGGCACGAGCACTCTGAGCACGGTGGGTGTGTCGCCGGCTATCCAGGTAGAGCAGGAGAGCCTGGCCTCATGAGGAGGATCAGTTCCAGGTGTGGCTGTTCGCTCTGCAGAGTGAAATGCTGCTGCAGAGAGGAGCCAAGCTTGAGTTTGATTGATCATTTTGATGTTATATGGCGAAAACAGGAAAGATCTGAGATTCATGATCTGATTCAATCTGTAAATTTGGGTTTAGTTTGACCACAATATTGTCCACATTGTGATGTGAAATGATTTTGTGAAAATAAATCAATAAATAAACTACAATAATAAACTATGTTCTTCATTTTATACACATAATCTGCAATATAAGAGCACATAAACAGCTCGGGCTGCTGGAAAAAGCACACTGAAGAGGTGGGTTTTAGTAGTGATTCCAGCAATCAATAATTATCAAATGAATAACATAAAATTAAACCAACCAGCGCCGTTTGATGGCTGTGGCTTGGGGCTTCTTTTAGATTGGCCATCGTTATCTGGTTTATAACTGCACTGCATTTAAGCTACCACTGAGAATATTGGCTGAAATTGAGGAATGATGAAGCGCCTCACCAGAGAAATTTTTCACCAGCCTCCACTACAACTCACACAGCACTCATACTTTTAACACAATAAAGAACAACAAACAAGTCAGGGTGTCTAGCATCCTCCTCTGACATCCAGGAGGAATTCTGCAAACAGTATTTAACGTATGATCAACTGAATGATCAACCATAACATTATGACCAGGTGTTGACTGTTTATGTAGGTATTATAAAGGAATCAGTTTTGGGTAATTGTGCCAATGGGAAAAGATTTGTACCCGCTGTCAACTGGTTCAATTATCAAAATAACAGAGCATGCACATTTGTTTTCTGACTGCTAGTGCAAACTCTTGGTGTGCCTCGTTTAATGTTTTTCACCATTTAAAATGCAACAATCCGTATTTTTGACATCACAGTCAAGACAACCCCCACCCCATCCAAAAGCCATGAAAATATTAGGGAACATTTCTGTGGGAAGAAAGTGCTAACTCAACGTACTTCAGATTTGAAAAAATAAAACCTAACGAAGATCAGATGGTGAGGAAAAGCATGTACTTCATTATACTATATCAGCACTGCCTTTATGTTGGGAAACTTTGAATACTGGAGCTCTGAGGGTGACAAGTATTTGAAATGCAACATGCAGCTCTTCTCTCTCACTCTTCTCTTTCTGTTTCTGCACACCCTCCTCCCTCTCCTCTCTCTTTTTCCTTTGCACTACCATCTGTAATGAGCTAAGCAGCAGAGTGTAAGCAGCTTCTTAGATAATGAGGCACAACTCCCAGGGGAGTCAAGCTGGGCCCACAACTTTAATATGCCACTGCTTCATCCTGAAAATGAAAGCAATCAGAAAAGTGAGACTGGGGGGAGAGATGCATGCAACTCAAGCATCGACAGGAGACCCCTATCTGTGCTTGAATATGTTGCTGAAATCGACAAACTTGGAGAGAAACCTTAAAAAAAAACAACCGATACTGCAAATACTCATTCGAAACGCCCAAGTGAAGGATATAAATGCTTTTGAGACTGTGTGATTGAGCCTGTTTTAAAACAAATCTGCTCCAACAGTCCCCAAACCACAGAACATCAATTTTTCATTACGTGTCTGTATCAAGTAATGACGGCCACATTTGTGCGTCTACCACTCTACAAATGGCACTAAATGCATTTTGAAAAGTCCCCCTACTGTAATGCTGTGTTGATATATAAATGCAATAGGGTATTTTATGGCTGGAGATAGCGGCTCTGCAGTCTACTTCAGCTATGGGAGTCGAGACCTCTCCAGTGTTTCTTGGAGGATATCTCCATAATAGCCTCATTATTCAACCGTGAGCCCACGAACACTCAGGCTGAAAGTAATGAGCCCCTCACTAGTTGCTGAGTATCACCTTTTTGCAAGAGGTTGCATAGAGAATGCATCCAGATTAGTGTGCTGTTTAGTTATTCAGGAGAGGAAATCCACTAAAACTCAGATTGTATTTGACTTTTTGTTTCTTCCTTCCATTAACATTAGAGAAAAAAAAAAAAAAACATTCAAGAATTATGGATGCGAACATTCCATTCTCACATGCCAGACCTCAGAGTGAGACGCACTCAATAATCCAAGCAATTGTCTGCTGATAAGCGCTGCTGGAAATTGTGGCTGCACATTATACAATATATAAATGCATTCTGAAGTTATGACACAAAATGTATGAAGCAATTAAACTATCGCAACTGCATAACATTAACAGAGGGAACAACTTTCCATTCTGAGGACTGGTTTCTAATTGCTTTATTCATGAGTAAATGCATAGTTTTGTGTTTTTTCTTTTGTTGTGATTCCATCACAGATTAGCAAGGATAAATGTGGCTGGGGAAAACACAGCTTTCTGGCAAGAGTCCAGAGTGACATAGATTAAAGAAAAAGTAAAAAACAATGCCCAATACTGAAATATGAGTTATTAGAACATGTCAAGTCCACGGAGTCAGCATAGAGAAACACAAGAAAATGAAAATCATGTATTGGCATTAAACTGACGAAAAACACAAATACTTTTCTGATACCATTTCTAGTAAAAAAAAAAAAAAAGGATAAATAATAATAATAATAACTAAGCTTTATTTCCTGCTAAATAGTGAGCATATGCTATTTATTACTATTGGCCTAAAATCCATTGTGTTATTTATGAAGCAATATACACTAAATATGACCTACACACTTATTAAGTGTGTATTTAAAATGGATACCGTCACTCATAGCTTTCAGTGCAGTTCACTTTTTTTTAGAGTACATTTCAACATATTATTGAATCACTGCATCTATTTGGCGAACTGAATTCAAAGAGAAGATGTTAAGCTGAAGTAGTGGATGTAAATGTGTGGGGCATCAATCCATTTGGAGTTACCAGAAAGCTTCATGTGGAATGCAACAACAGGAAAAATGTGGGCTCTACCAGGGGATGCCTAGTTTCCCTTTCAATGTATAAATCATGATTAAAAATAAATATGAAATATTGTTTATCATTGAATATGTTTTAAGATTTTAGATGAGTTATTATTCGATTAAATTCCTAGTAGACTTTATTATTTCCAAAACGTTGTTATTACTTTTTAAAAAATAATTTCCTAAGTTTTGTGCCAACTGCTTTGTTATAAAATAGCTTTAAAACTGGTTTTTATGCACAGCTGTCCAAGGCTTGTCACCATAATATTGGTGATCCTGTACATCATAGCCTGTCAGCATATAAAATGTATTTCAAACAACTAAAACAATTAAAAAAAAAAATACACTCTCTCATGCTTGTAGGATAGTTTCTGTATCATTCTCAAGCTTGGAATTTTGAAAATTCTGCACAGTATCTGAAGCCTTGTCTCCACTGCACAAGCTGTAGATGACCAATGCATCTTGAGTGTCGCCCCCAGAAAGGTGCATTCAAACAATGCTCGGTGTCCTCTGAGCATTTATGTTTTCTGTATGTGTGTGTGTGTGTGTGTGTGTGTGTGTGTGTGTGTGTGTGTGTGTGTGTGTTCCCTTTGGTATACTCTTCTCTTTGATAACCGACACTCTTTACCTTTAACTCGGAGATGTCATCTTTCATTCACATGAAAGCAGCGTGACTGCTTGGACTCATCAGGCACACAGGTATTGTGTGAAGAAAGCGTGGGCAATTTGCACATACGTGACTGTGAACTCACTCAAACGACGACTCCTTTGCAGACCTTACATATCTAGTCCTGCCTGCCCCAGACTGCATGATGAAAACTAGGCTTAAGCTCTTCCTAGGGCTGTGCTCTTCTTCACTGAAGCTTCACATGGTGTTTTTTGGAACTGCTGCAGTCACTCTTCTCGTTTGGAGGTCACCACTCCAAGTGCTCCTAATAAGATGGGAAATACATCAAGCTTTAAGCCTCTACATCTGTTTGGGCTGTTCCTTCTTTGTTAGTCTGCAGCTCAAATCTTACAAGATCTTATCCTTGTTGTTCTCAACCAAGTTTCCACTGTGATTTGGGTGATTTACGCCAGGCTCACACTGGATGCCTTCCACAAAATGTACTGTACGTGCATTATTATACACTTCAGCACCATCAATTCAAATGATAACCATGGCGACAAGGCAACAGCAGCCCAATAAACACACTTTACCTTTACAAGGCCCTCTTCCTTGTTGTCTTGGCATTTTTGAGGCTGGTGAAGTCCAATTTTCTGAGAAGATCACTATCAATGGTTGTCAGGGAGGTGATTCAGTCAGTATTGGCCCATTGTGGAAGTCCAAGGTTTGAGACTTGTCAAATACACTCTCAGTTCAACATCAACATCTGGAAACACCAACTGTAGTCTCCTTCCATAGAGCATTCAACAGTGACCTTGCTGAGGTGTTCTTCATGAATTCTCTGAATTATTCAGTTTCATTATCAAAATCCTCCTGTGATCAGTGATTCCCAACCTTTTGCCGAGGACCTTAAATTTTTACGATTGTAAATCATGGTGACCCCCCACTAATAGAGTTGGGGTTATTTTTAGATCACCCATCAGAACATGATTTATAAATGCACTTTATTTAAATCAACACGCGATAAAGCTAAGAACTTACTACCTAACTAAGAAATGTAACACCAACCACCACTGGTTAGAGGGTAAGATAAAGGTAAAGGTAGAATACAGAGAAGTTGGCCAGCTGGCAGAGATATAAAAGAGGAAAATGGAAAACAAATTGCCTATGAAATACAGCAAGCTCTCCATACCTGAGGCATTTCAAACTGTTAAACACAGGCTAACAGCTCTAGCCACCTGACTAAAGAGATACACCAAAGAGGCTGAAGCCAGGAGCATACAGGTTGTTCTTCGCTGAACCAGCCGTAAGATAAGTGATGAGATGTGAAAATACTGGAGATGCATCTGGGAAAGAGAAGTATCATACAACACAGATGCCCAATGGCTAGTAGACCTGAGAACTGACCACTTACCTCCGATAGCAAAGAGCAAACACACTCTGTGGTTGATTCAGGGTAGAATATTTCTAACAGTGAAGAACCCCCAGAATGGAACCATCCTATCCAACCGCCTGTGTCTGTACCATTCATCAAATTTCCAAACTGCTTGTCCTGGTCAGGGTCGTGAGGAGCTGGAGCCAATCCCAGCTTCATAGGGGCGAAGGCGGGGTCCACCCTGGACAGAACGCCAGTCTGTTGCAGCACCAACACATAGAGACAGACAACCATAGAAAATCAAGCACATACACTGTAAGTTTATTATTATTATTATTATTATTTATATCAGATTTTTTTTTTATTTATTCATTTATTTTTTAGAGCTGTCAATCGATTAAATATTTATTTGCAATTATTCGAATGATTGTCCATAGTTAACTCTTGATTAATTGCAAATTGATCACACATTTTTCATCTACTCTAAATGTACATTAAAGTGAACATTTTCAAGTTCTTAATTAATACTTCATAAATCCGGCAGTGGACAAATATGCTTGCTTTACATAAATGCATGTTTATTGTTGTTGCTACAATCCAGAACAATATCAAATACTGTCCAGAATAATCTCCATATAAGCTCAAACATTCTGCAGGCTCTGCAGGCTGGAAGGGCATTTCAACCTGAAGGGAACACCATTTAGTAATGATCTGACCATGTACTGTCCAACCAGCTACATTTCCAGTTTTCCAACAATTTTCATTGCAAACTGATTGAGCTCATGCATCACGATAACCGACTCCTGAACCAGCGAGTCCTTTTGGTCAGTAATAGAGAAGAATTACCTGGAGCCTTCATAAAAGAAAAGAAAAGAATGGCACAGCCTCCTTATTCCTCTCTGCTCCTAATCCAACATGTTGTCACCACAGACATCAGATATGAAGATGTTGCATTCACGCTGCTGTGGATTGAAGCTGATGTGCTAAGTGGTGCCATCTCGTGGAGATGCCACTGGCTGCCATGCATGAGGTATTATGCCTGATTTTTTGAATTGCTTTTCTTCTTTTGTTTTGGCGGATCACAAACAGCTTTAAAGTGCATACCACCACCTACTGTACAGCGTGAGATGAGAATCACAAAACATGCACGAGTTAATCGCGTGTCAAATAAATTAGTAGGAATTAGTAATTAGGAATTTGAATTAATTTGTTTTTATCGCGCTAACTTTGACAGCCCTAATATATAAAATTAATAAAAATTGATGCATATATTATTATTCATTTTATTTGGACAGTCAGGCATTAACCAACTTTACCATTATAACCCTGTCCACACTAAAGGTTACTTAAAGATGTGTGTTCCCATACAGCTGAATGGCAACATTGATCAAGATTGTATCCATTTAAATTTAAAATGGACAAAATTCAATAAATTTCTGTATGATCTAAAATAAATATTTCCAACTATGTGGTTACATCCTGCTGAAATGTTGTCAAGAGTGAGTAAAGTCACATATTAAGAGAGCTTGACTGCGGAGTGGTTCCAATCCTTGATCCCATGGTGCTGTTGCTGGCTCCTGGTTAGTCCACTGTGGTCGGAGGCAGGTTGCAGTCATGCATACGTGCCACACAACCCCTGACATAAACTTCAGTAAACTATTTGAAAAATAAAACACTCGATCGCAGCAGCTGTTTCATCAGGGTTGGCAACTCTCAAGCTCAATGCAGTATGCAGCGTGTTTTGAGACTCGGCTGTGTTGTATTGACTACGGTAAAAAGTTTTTCTTTTGCACCACCATAAATTTTACCGTCCCAATCAGGGAAAAAAGGTGGGAGCTGCGGGAAGAGCGGAAGTGACAAGAAACGTGACGACAGCAGGAAGCACCTGAAAGTTGGAAAGCAATGGCGGCATGTGAAGCGATCTCCGTGGACACGGCAATATCTGCAGTTTTA
Source organism: Salarias fasciatus (assembly GCF_902148845.1). NCBI lineage: Eukaryota > Metazoa > Chordata > Actinopteri > Blenniiformes > Blenniidae > Salarias > Salarias fasciatus. Next base: position 29,046,939 of record NC_043766.1, on the reverse strand, counting down.
TAAGAAATCGACTCAATTTCTTCTTTGAAAGAGGAGCACAGAACATCACTTCAAGCCTTTTTGTCAGGAAACGATGTCTACTGCTTCTCAGCAGCAGCGCACGTAAGCTACGTCACACCGTGGCTTGATGTGGATTAGTCTGTGGCGAGTGTGTCATGTGTCAATCAGAACGGTCGTCCAATCGTCTTCTTCTTTGGTTCGAACGGTCGTCCAATCGCCAGCTACTGATAGTTTTGAAGGTCCCACCTCTGAAATCAAATCGGCAGAGCGGCTACCCTGATGGACTTGTGAAATATTTCCGTGGCGGACATATGAAACTGTCCATCTGGCGTGTCAGGTTATGTGTAGATTGCACAGCATCATGTTCAGTGCATTTAGTATTGCTAATAATATTTTTTTTTCCCCTCAGTCAAGGTGATGCTGCAATCAGCTCACAGGGGCTGCTGCTGTTTGTCTCAACAGCTTCTGCTTGTATCTCTGCTTTTGACTCCACTGTTTCCCACACTTCCACAGCAAGGCATTGACTATTTATTACCCTGTCTTAAATCTGACAGCATGCTGAGGTCCGGAACATGTTCTTAAAGCAGGGCTTAGTTCCCTTTTAAAATGAATTTTAAAATTCTTCTGTTAGACCCTGCAGGCCCGTGGTGGCAGTGCTGGTGACCTGGTGGTGGCGTGTCTGTTGTGTTCCCAGGAGTGGGCTCAGTGCCCGGTGATTTAAGTTCATTTCTTATCTTTTGATGGATCCCTCCACCACAGTAACTCTCGTCCATCGAGCAGGTCTCAGTTCTGAGTAGGTTTCCCATTTCCCCCTTACCTTGTGGAGTGTGTTTCCTTTTAACCAAAGAGAAAAAGCTGTCTTTTCAAAAACTGGAACCTTGTCTTATGCATCTTACAAGCAAACGACTCTGTGTGTCTTTTATTGGACAAAAAATTCTCTCTGTGAGTTTCCCAGAGCGGCATAATGCCGCTTTTCTTCATTTAGACAAACACTTGTATTTATTCTTGTACTCGTGCCTCTCACCACAGTACCATAGTATCCAAGGTTTTTGGACAATGGTCGAGGGCCATTTTTAAGGGCTTACTACACGACTGTGTCTACAGTACATACTGTCGTGTCATAAGCTTACTGTACTTACAGTTCAGTACCTCTGAATTTCTGGGGTGAAGAGGCTGAGCACAGGAGGATCAGCCTTGAAACCACAAGATAGCTATTGGTAGTGCTTATTTTCCAGTCATAATGAGTAATTTGGCAACATAAAAAATGGCATGAAGCTTTGGGCCCAAGCCAGCAGACTGTAGCAGCAAACTACCAGCTAGCCCTCTGTGTGGCATCGGCGGTGTACACAGCATTGTGTTTTCACAATGTGTCCATTATCTGGATCGAATGTGGCATTCCTAAAATGCCCTGTGAAGTACCCGAGCAGACCAATCACAGCATTTGTGGTATACATATTTCCCCTTTTGTTGTGTGCCATGCTGAACTCTTCGATACAGGCTGTTGGAAGTGCACAAACCAGCCGTGTGCATGATGTGCAGAGGTGGAAATGCATAGCCTTCACATATCATTTGCATTTGTGGTATAAATTAGGCTTTATGTGTAGTTTAGGTAAAAGATGAGACTGTAACCGGTGAGTTTCAGAATAGCGGGTAAGAATGTCTGTTTAGATAAAAAAGAACTGTGACAAACTGAGGTATTTAGCTGCTGGCTAAAAGTTTGTTTGTGTTACCAGTTTTTCCATCCAGTTTTCAACTACACAATAAGGATTTGTGAAGTTGAAAAAAGTGCTGTGCTTTGTCTTTATTTGACACTTCATTTGTATGCTGTAACATTATGCCATGTAGAAAGACCATGCATTTCAGTATTTGATACAATTTTTATGCCTTGTCATTAACATGCTCCCTTTCTTCATTATTGTATGTTTGAAAATCATGCTAGTCATGCTTAGTGGGGGAAAAAAATCATGCTAGTTTGCACTGTTTTATATTTCTAATCTTAATGTAATCCACTTTTTTACTTTGTAATCCATTTTTTTATGCATAAACTGATCTTTAATTAATCAGAATAAGCCTCTCAGTGGACTGTTGATCAATTACAGTTTGGTAAAGCAGCATGGGCGTCTGGATTAAATCTATTTATTAATCAGTCATTAACATTTCTAGCTGGAGGCCTTCCAGACAATGAAAACCTTCTTTTTTTAATTACTATCAAACCTTTGAATTAATAACGTTTGATTGCTTTTTGAGTAATCTAATGACCTTTCATTTCCTTGTTTGTAATACTTCATGTGATACTCAGTGTTTAATGGGTCTGAGGGCTTGCTTTTAACATATATGTGTATATATATATATATATATATATATATATATATATATATATATATATATATATATATATATATATATATATGTATATATATATATGTGTGTGTGTGTGTGTGTGTGTGTGTGTGTGTGTGTGAAGCAATGCACCTCCACACCATCACACCTTCCTCTCTATCCTCTATATGTATATATCACTTTACTACTTAATTCCACATGAGTTTATTGATATTTCTGATGCCATTGGCAAGAGTCCACAATACAAATAATGATGAGATGAAGAAGGAAAAAAAAAAAACACATAAGGACATTTTGTGTCTGGTACAAACACACACACATTACAGACAGACCAATATGTTTTTTTCAGGACTGATACCGATACCGATTACTAGTAGTCTAGGAGGCTGATAATTGATATTTACAGCCATTATTCATTTAGAATGAAAGTAAAAATATAGGTGTCAAAATTTTGAATAGTACAAAGCTTCCATAGCTACTTCCTGTTTGTGCTTTTTGTAGGGGTGTCCTCAAATATTCAACGATTCGATGATTCGTTCAAAGGGGCCTGATTCGACTGCCAATCATACAGTTGAAGCATCGCAAAATGTGGTTATGAAACGAGGACCATTCCATTCCAGCTGTATGGGGGTGCTGAATGACTGATTTTACATAGAATTGCTTGTTTTTTCCAAATAAACACGATATAAATCCTATTTGATATACATGTTAGCCTATCAAATACACTGTGGATAAATTTACTTGTACTTTTACTCAATATTATGTCTATTTAGTGTTTGTGAATGAACCACCATGGTGAGTGGCACAATCCCATTTTGCGCAGAGCTCCGTCACAGAGCAGCGTCTTGGTGGTGATTTGGCTTAACTTTAAAAGGCTCACAATGTCGGAAAAAAAAAAAGAAACAAAAAACTTCAGACCAAGTCAAAGATGATCCAAAAAAAAAGTCAAATGCAAGTTTTGCCAGCAGCTCCTTTCATATCACTCCACGACAACATGGCTTTCCACCTTAAACGGGTAAGTAGCCAGATAATTGGGCTAATAAAAGACGGTTCTGTTACTCAATTCTCATTTTAATGCTGCCTTTTATTTTGTTTAATTTTAATATTTTAGGTTATTATTATATTATTATTTTTATTTATCTAAAAGGCTTGTTCTATTTAATTTAGTGTTTGTTTTTGCATGGATGTTGCGCTGCAAAACGGACCGACACAGTGCAATTAAGCCAATTTCATTTAATTTGAGCAGATAATGTGAGAAATTGTTTAGCCAAAAAAATTAGAGCTTATCTGCAGAGATTATAGATATAAATAAATTACATGCTTTAGCCCGTTTGTTAGAAGTGGGTTTGGTTCTGGTCATTTGAACTATACTTCATTTGTTTGATGTTTAGAGTTACCGACACTTTGTTCCAGTCTGTGTTTCAGTGAGTAGGAAAAAAAAAATGTTGTTTTACCTGCCTAAGCTGTTATTTTTATTTTTATTATTATTATTATTATTATTATTATTATTATCATTATTATTATTATTATTATTATTATTATTATTATTATTATTATTATTATTATTATCATTATTATTGTTAGTGCAATCAGGGCCGGTAGGCATAGGCATAGACTCTCCGTGTGCCGTGTGAACACCGCTCTGCACTGTGCTGCTCCGACGCCCCGTGTAGGCACGCTCCGCAGCGCCCCCCGCTCCCCCCGCTCCGCCGAACAAGATGATAGATTCGACTATCAGTCGACGATTGGCAGGATCGGACGAATCAGATTTGACTATGGAAATTCTTAGTCGGGGACACCTCTAGCTTTTTGTAAGCTAACGGTAGAGTATTTAGTTATTCATTGTTGTCCGTCTTTTTCTGAGGGAAACATTTGCCTATGGGTAATGAAACAATTAGCATTTTTGTTTTGTATTTAGTAAGTTAAATTTTTTCTCAATTTAATTTGTTCCAGCAAGTTCCGTGACTATTGTGCTAAGTGTTGTGTGCATGTAGGTTTTAACATGCATGTTAGCATTAAGCTAGCAAGACTTGTTTTTCATAATGCTTGTTGTGATTTACTGTGTTTTAAGGTGTCACATGTGTGGAAAACATAATTCAGCCTTTACATGATTAATCTGCCAATAACAAGACATATATATCTCTTCTCTCCAGAGCTTGTTTCACTGATAAAGCTTCTTCTCTCCTCTCCTCTATGCACATATATCTATGACTCTGAAGGCACTGTGCATGCAGGTTTCACTGCTGATTGGCTGTTAGACCTGAAGGCTCTGAATTTAACCAGTCAGATGGTGCAGTAGGTGGGACAATGCTGGAGGCAAAGTCGGACTACAGACAGAGAGACAGCTGCCAGATACATCACAGCTGAAATGATCCCATTTCATCATTTCATTTTGATCTTTTATCGGATGTCTGGTTAAAATAAAGGCAGATGCTGATATATGTCAAAAGGCTGAATATCGGCCTGCCAATGATTGGTCAATCCCTAACACACATACACAAATACTCAAAATTCTTAAAAACAAAACAAAACAAACAAACAAAACAAAAAAAAAACATTTGCCCAATCCAGACTCTTTGGACTAGTAGCCAGGACATTTTACCAGTCCAAAGTCAATTGAGCTTGTCCAAATGTAAGTGCTTGCAAGTATCTTTTTTTTTTTTTTTATGGCAATTTTGCACTAGTGCTAAGACAACATTGGAACATTTTATGGTGTTTCAGGTCAAGGTACTGCAAAGGAGAATATGTTAAAATCACAGTCATGAATATGCAAAAGGACATTCCAAAATAATAACCAATGTGACCCGGGAATCATGGGAGATTCATGACATCCTTCAAAATGAGGACCTCTGTGGATCTCAGATGAATCTCTGTTCACCTCGGTTACTTTTGGTTTTAGCTGAGATTTGGACATAATTTGCCCAGATGTATTATTTTGAGCCGGTGATGGAAGCTTTTAGCTCGTCCATTTGGCCATTTTACTCACTGAAGTGAGTGGACAAGTGTGAATGGATATCCAGAGCTCTATATAGTAGTCTGTATAGGAACAGAAAATAAGTACATTTGAGGATGTTTACCTCAATAAATGAATAGAGATTCATTATCAGCGTGTTGGCAGACTCTGGATCTAAATCCACTGCATCTGGGTGAGGGCCACGCTGGCACCAGCCAGCCTGCTAATGCCATGCAGAGCTGTAACGGCATCACAGTTTAATTAATGATCATGGTTCTGTCTTTCGGCTTTGTCTAATCCTCAAGAGAATGTCATGCGCTTTTACACTTCCCACATGACAAGAGATGCTCAAGTCATCTAATATTACTTTATTTCTCTCCCTCTTTCTGCATGACTTAAAGTGCCAGAGATTTGCATAATCTGTCTCATGCATGCATCCATTAGCACCCCTCCCTGTGTGTGTGTCATTGTGTGAAGGCCCTGCTCTGGCTGTCTCTTAAAGTCCCTGCTTGCCACCTGAGTCCCAGCAATGTGGTAACATGAAGGATAGCCTTGCTGTCAGCCCCCCACCCCCCTCCATTCCCCAGGCCCCTCCTATCCATGATAGATACCCTAACACAGCTTCCCACTTGTTCTGCTTTGGGTTACCGCCACAAACCTTGGGAGGATCCTAATTAGCCTGTGGTCAAAACACACCCTGACGTGTGTGTGCGTGTGTGTGCGTGTGTGTGTGTGTGTGTGTGTGTGTGTGTGTGTGTGTGTGTGTGTGTGTGTGTGTGTGTTTACAGATGTAGAAGTGCAAAGACCCACCGGCTCTGAAGTACTACATGCTCATGAACTCCATAGCAAGAAAAAAACATCAATGTTTATAGTTAACTAAGTGAAATGCAGTGTTAAACATATACATCGAACCGTTTTTGTGTCTATGTATAATATGTATTTCACTGACATTTTTTTTTCAATGTATGTATTTTTCAGATGCCCGGCTTTATTTTCAGTCACCAGGAGTATGTCAGGAATATGCAGCTGTTTGGTGTGATTCATGTTCTTGTTTTTCTGCTTCGGTTTGATACCACTCTGTTTTAAAGTCCTAGTCTTAAGTCAGGCTTTTATTCCTGCCTGGCTTTCTAATTGTAGTGCAGGCTTTATTGTTTGGACTGAGACAATATGTCCTCCTGGTGCTTCCATGAGTGACTGGGAAATTGTTTCAACCTCCCAGTGCCAGTGGTAAAATTGCATCTGAGTATTAAACTGAAAGCGTTCTACAGAGCAAGCAGAATGTATCAACTCGCGCAGATCATTTTACATAAGAACAAGCCCTGGAAATACTTTTATGTCATGTTTTTATTTCTCAAAAGTAACAAGTATTTTTTTTTTAATAATCACCAGGCATACAGGTGCTGTATTTTCACAATGTAGCCACAAGGGCTGCTCATACTGAACAGTACAATGCAAACATTTAAGCTCCTTCAAAGCACAGAACATCAGTTCAATGTGTTGACTATGATGAGAAAACCAGATAGTGAAAGCTGTTTTGAAGACATAATGTGAGAAATTGAGCCTATTTTTCAACTGTAAGTTGTAAAACTTTGTGCTGTTTAAAGGAGAACTATGCAGTTTTTGCTCTCGCACTCCCCCTACTGGTCTTCTGTGAAAGCTCACTGGCAATGAAAGTCATGGCACATGAATGATTGTACAAAATGTGTTGCAGGCAATTTGATTAACAGGTGAAAAAATATATGCAGGGTGCAGCCTTCTCTCCTCACTGACTTTTTTTAGTGGTGGACTAGAGGACGTTTTTCCGTATTGTGGAAACATAACACAGGGCCCCTTTTTTTCTTTTTAGGGACCGAGCCCGAGGGCGAGGTGGCCTCAACTGAGGCCACCTTGCCTGAGGGCAAGGCCTCTATTGTTCTTCGTTCGTTTCTTCTTATTATTATTCCGACGCCACTTCGACGGCTAATTTGACCCCCTAAACATGCACGAAAACTCACCAAATTTGGCAGACACCTCAGGACCGGCGAAACATTTGATAAAATAAAAAAATCTACTCCATAACCCCATCCGCTCTCTAGCGCCACCTAGAAACAGTAAAATAGCCGCCACGGCCCACAGGAATGTCGCAGAGAGACCAAATCGATGTGGATGCATTCATCTCCTTCAGATCTTAAAATCTCTCATTGACAAAAATGTCCTAAATCGTACAGGAAGTCCGGTATTTCCCTTTCAGTGTAAAATTTGGCAAAAAAAGACTCCTCCTTTAAAAATTATCTGCTCCGAGACCGCTTGTCGTGGAGACGTCAGGTTGGTGCCAAATAATAGAAGACAAGCTTCTCTTCCGACGATGTTCAAAACTTTTTCAAAAGTCTCAGGGTGTGGATTTTATTAACCCTTAAAGTTTGAAGTCTGAAAACGCACTTGCAACACTACAATGGACAGTGCGACCCGCACAAATGTCGCACAGAAATAAAATCAACATGGATGAGTTCGTCTCATCGAGCTCTACAATTTACCAAGAGACATACCTATACCTAAATCCAACAGGTAGTCCGTTATTTCCTGTCAAATCAAATGTGCCTCAAAACACTTTTCACTCAAAAACCACTAATATGGACTGTTTCACCTTTCACAGTGTCGTACAGAGAAAAGAAACATATGCACGCGTTCGTCTCATCGAGATCTACAACTTACTCACTCGTACCCATGACCTAAATCAAACAGGAAGTCCGTCATTCACACTTTTATTGTACATTTTTGCTCAAAAACTCTCTCCTTCTTCACCAATTAAGGCTTCCATGGTCAAAATTATAAGTCTGAATGCTCTGAAAACTTCAAATATGTAAAGACAACTAAAATGCCTATCAAACTTGAGGGTGTTTTTTTCATTTTGGGCAACGGGAATGCCAAGACCAGCTGTTTTTACCAAAGAGAAACTGGTTGTCTGCCGAGTCACACTCTAACATCATGTGACCTACTTAAGCCATATATGGGCATAGCAGCTGCTCTGGGCTGATCTGAGAGCTGCTGTAAAACATTCTGCATGTTGTACCTGCTTTCCACAGTAGATGGCGCACCGTGACCACAAATCACACATGACTGAAGCAGCAGTGCCCCTGCAGCAGCAAGCCACTGAGGAAGCAACACTTGAAACACATTGGAATGATCTAAACAGATGTCACCCTGCAGAAATGTCACCTGATACACACCATACACCTGAAATCAGTCTTTAAGTTGGTGGATAAATGATGGATGGATGGATACGTGGATGCACAGACAGACAATGGGATGTATGGAATAACGCTACTCTGACACTCAAATGGATATATTGGTGTTCGTGAAAGCAAAGAACACATGACTATCAAAATAAAAGCCTCACACCCCTTCAAAATAAGTCACATGTTTGCAAAAAAAATGACATTTTTAACAAAGCATGTTCATAATTCATGTTCATAATTTCAGGTTCAACAGGTTTTTTTTCTTTTCTTTTTTTTTTTACTTATCTTTGAATTTTCTTTTTGTTCTGATGGATTTATTTCTCAGTTTTATATCCCATTGTAGTTTTTATTCTGCTGTGCAGCACTTTGGAAGCATCTGTTGGTTAAATGTGCCATAGAAATAAAGTGGATTGTATTGTATTGAATAGTGTTAGTGGAATCACTTGCTTCTCTACCGGAGTGATGGCTGAATGGTAGAGCATCCGCCTCACAACCACAAGGTTGTGGGTCCACGTCCCGCACGGGTCATACCGAACACCTTGAAAATAGTACATACTACCTTCGAAGCAGTTGCTCGGCATATATAGAATGGGGCAGTGTGTTGACCACAGGTCTCACCCCCCCCCCCCCCCACTGCAGCTTTCACTGCTCACAGTGGCTGTGTGGCATGGGGGTAAGAAACGGAGACAGGTGAAGCCTCATGCGCTTGTGCATAGGGAGACTTTGACTTTCACTTTTTGCAAAAGTGGAGCAGACATGACTACCAAAATAAATGCCTCACGCCCCTTCAAATTAAAAGTCACATTTTTGCAAAAAATGACATTTTTAACAAAGCAGCTTCGTAATTTTGGGGTAAACAGTGTTAGTGGAAGCTTGTACTACGTTTCCAAATTATAAGGTCAAAATTCCTTCAAAATAAAAGCCCATTTACAACAAAATGAGATCAAGTCATGAAAATCGATGTTATAGAGGAGCAAGATGGATATACTGGTGTTTGCTAAAGTGGAGCACACATGACTATCAAAATAAAAGCCTCACACCCCTTCAAAATAAAAGTCACATTTTTGCTAAAAATGACATTTTTTCACAAAACAGCTTCATAATTTTGAGTTAAACTGTGTTAGTGGAAGCCTGTACTATGTTTCCAAAATATAAGGTCAAAATTCCTTCAAAATAAAAGCCCATTTACAACATAATGAGGTCAAGTCATGTAAATGGATGTTTGTTAAGGAGCAAGATGGATATATTGGTGTTTGCTAAAGTGGAGCACACATGACTATCAAAATAAAAGCCTCACACCCTTTCAAAATAAAAGTCACATTTTTGCAGAAAATGACATTTTTAACAAAGCAGCTTCATAATTTTGGGTTTAACAGTGTTAGTGGAAGCATGTACTACATTTCCAAATTATAAGGTCAAAATTCCTTCAAAATAAAAGCCCATTTACAACAGATAATGAGGTCGTCATGAAAATGGATGTTTATGGAGGAGCAACATGTATACATTGGTGTTTGCTAAAGTGGAGCACTCATGACTATCAAAATAAAAGCCTCACACCTCTTCAAAATAAAAGTCGCTTTTTTGCAAGAAATGACATTTTTAACAAAGCAGCTTCCTAGTTTCAAGGTAAACAGTGTTAGTGGAAGCATGTACTACGTTTCCAAAATGAAAGCCCAAAATTCCTTCAAAATAAAAGGCCATTTACAACAGGAAATGAGGTCAAGTCATGAAAATGGTTGTTTATGGAGGAGCAAGGTTCCCAGTGACTTGGACTTCAGTGATCAAGGTGCAAGGACGGCCTCAGTGGGGCCACCTTGCCAGAGGGCGAGGTCCCGTCCAATGCCGCTTGCGGCTTTAATTTTAAACAGTTTTTAATAGAAGTCTGCTTTCTACACTGCACTACTGCACTTATACAGAAAAAACATGAGTGTGAATATAGATCTAATCACTTTCAACCAACATGAGGACAAACGAGATAAAGGACATGTTTAAGTCCTCCTTTACGTGCAACAATGTTGGGAATATCTGAAAAGGACTCTTTTCAATTCAGCTTTTCTTTTCTCACATGTTGAGTACTATGAATGGGCACTGAGGTCGCAGTGCTTTTTTTTCCTGCACATATGCTAGTAAAGTGGTTATCAAATATTTTTCAGTGAAGTACCCATATAAACATTTTTTTTTCATTGAGGTACCCTCTCATCCTCTGTACAGACTGTGATTTTTGGCTGTCCTAGACTAAAGATAACGATCGTGAGAGAATCGTGGCAATATCTTACCTTGGCTGTAAATCCGTGGTCCTACGTCACCCTGTGAAACTGGGCCAAGGGTGGCCGATGTCTTTGTCTGAAACCAAAGACCAGAAGTGATAAAATTCTGACAGTGTCAGAAATTTGGGCCGATCGTGGGACTGCTGGTGTGACCCATGGCAATGTTTTTATGTTTGCACGTAGGGTGTTTTAATGGAAAATTAGTTAGTACATGTTAATAACACTCAGTGCTAATGTCAAATGCTAATAGATGCTAACACATACGGAGATCAAGCTCCCTTTGCAAAATTGGCATCCCAAATTCACCTCACTTTCCAAGTCACGACCGCATCCATATTCTCCTCCTTCTCTTTTTCGGAGATTGCTTTTCAAAACACAAATGTCACAAGGGTGAGTGCTCTGTTGTGAAATTCAAAAAATGCTCTGGGGTCCAGCTAATAGGGCACATGCTGAAGATATTCCAGAGCTCTATAAGCTCGTGATCCTCCAAGGAAGGTGGGGTGCGTCTAAATGGGCTCCATCCAATTGTGTGCGGTCCACCGGGCTGTGTTTTATTGGGCTGCGTCCCAGCAGAAGTAAAGCAGCGCTCCGTTCATGTTTTATTAGTGAATATCGGCACTCTGCTGACACTTTGTAACAACTCGCCTGTCACTTCCAAAGCGATATTGCCACTACGCTTAAAGAGGTCAGATAAACACCAATCAGCGGGGGTGGTTGACAGGCAGACCAGAAACATAAGATTGTGACAAAATGCGGTATTTTTTCTAATAAGACCCCCCCTCCCCCAACAGAAAACAAGCAACTCGATGCTCCAGCTCTCCTCCTTATAAACTATAACCAAAAACGCCGCACAACGCAGTAAGCCAAAAAATAAATATAACATGCACCACAATGTCTAAACTTCCCCTCAATGTCGCCAAAGTTTGAGGCGCACGTCCCGGCAGGAGACCAACTGAGTGGCCGGCAGAAGTTAATCACTCACGGTCCGTTCAATCCTCAGTCTTCTGGTCCCCAAAGCTCCTCCTCTCCAGCCCAGTAGCTTTGTGGAACAGTAGTTGATCATCCAGCAAAGGCACAAAGTTATAATCCCTCTGGCGCAGATTCCCCCTGGCAAACGCTCCTCGGCTTCGCGCCTCCGGCAGGTGAATTCCTCCAGGACGGCGTGTGACGTCACTCCCCCCACCCCGACTCGTGCACTGTTTCCCCTTGTATAGTATCCCAGCACCGGATACAAACACCCAAATCTTGGTTTTCCCATTTTTTTTTACAGTCGCAAAACGTGACCCTAGATTATATAACCACAGTGACCCAAGTCTGGCATATTAAAATGACAGCGCAGGAAAAACATTTATTCACCCCTGCTGGGTGAAACATGCATACCGGTCGTTACAACTTCAGTTGCCATGGAGAGCCCATGCTTCTTCACGTCGACGTCATCCACCTGCGATCAACTTTCTACTTCATGGTGCAGTCTGCATAGAGCAAATTTCACATCGTGCGAACTTATAAGATGGTTAAAATCACAGAGTCTGTCCAGGCCCTAACCAGGACAAAGCATTTTTCGCTGAAAAAAGAGATAAATACATAAAATACAGCACTATGTCATCATTTTCTGGTTTATTACATTTTATGACAGTGCAAAAATGTAGCTCATTTGTAGTGCTGTTTCTTCAACTATTTGGAAAAAAGATGTAAAAATAACTAAAAACTAAAACAAACAATGATTCAATTGTAAATAAATATTTCCACACATGGACACAATCACCAACTTAAAGTGCCCACTTTGGGGATTGTAATAGAGGACCATCTGGATTCCTTTCTTGTTTGGCTCTCAGTGGAGGCGGACGCATTTCCTATTGCTCTCCTTTCTATGCTTCTCTCCCTCCCTTGTGTCTCTACTTGCTTTCTAAACTTTTGTCTCGTCTGTTTGACTTGAGAGATCGCTAGGCCTTGGATTTTTTAAATATATCAACACACCAACCATGGAATTGATCAGCTGATCTCTCAACACAATTGATACGATCACAGCTATAAAGAATGGATGTGCAGGGGGCCCTTCCTGTTTGGCCGGGACTCAGGCAGCTGGGTATGTGATTGACGCCCAGGCAAAGTGAAAGGGAGATATTTTGCCTGGCACCCTTGTCTGTGGAGGATGTGGAAGATGTTTATGTATTTGGATTTATGATGACGGGTCTGCTGCTGATCAGCCAGTGCTGCCCCGAGCTTCTGGAGAATTAAGATGACCACTGCCATAAAGGATGTACAATGGCTGAAGGTCTTTACAACTGAATGAGCAAAAGCTGAGGTTGACCGTTTTGGCAAACTCAGTTGCAAGATGGACAATTTGATTGGACTTTTGGTCGATCTGATACTCAAGCTGGATGTTATCAACTAAATGGTTAACACAGCTGGAGTCTGAAGAGTTGAGTGTCAAGTAGAAGGAAGGTCAAATGGCTCCTTCCCACAACAAAACAAAGACACCAACTGATTGCATTTTGGCGCCCCTCTGGAATCCAAAACAACCCCCTGGACTATTCAAAACAAAATGATTGCTTATCTGCATCTTCTCTCTCTCTCATGCCACCTGCCTCCCTCTGGACTGCTTCAGCTGAGGTCATCTCCAGAGCGATCATGCTAGACAATCGCTCTTTATCATCTGTGAACTGTGACACCCTGACTGGAGCACAAAGGAAGAAGACGGGCCTACACGCACGCACGCACACACACACACACACACACACACACACACACACACACACACACACACACACACACACACACACACACTTGGAATTTGGACTTACACAAACTTACAAGGCAAACAATATACAACACATTAAAAGAAGAAAAAAAAAGAGGACAACCTCAAACTTAAATTAGACACAACTAAAAAAATACAATGAGCTTAGAATAGAAAGATGTTTATTGATAGATACGCATCTTTTTTTTTTTGACGTCACAACACAAAATACGTTTTTCTTAAGCTAAAGAGTAACAGAGCAGAATAATACAGTCATTTTAATCAGAATGCAGTATGAATGCATTGTTTTTTTAAACTAACTTCCCCAGATGAAAAGAGAATTGAAGTAGAATTTGATCACTGATATTTACAGGTTATGTTGAAGCTTGAGTCAGTCAATCAGTATTCAACGGATTTAAAAGGAGCCTGAAAATTATCACAAATAAATGAATGAAACACCATGAACTAGACTCCATTGTGCAAAACTTTCATTTGCGCATGCAATACAGTAACTGTAAGCATTTCTCTGTAGTATTAAATATAAAGAAATGTTTGTTTTTTATGGCTTACCTGATCTGTATGCAATGTTAAGTTATAAATTGAATCTGATGTTTCTTTTCAGTAGATATTTTCCATTACTACCACCAAATTTCATGACATTTGAAATCAAAATGTGAATCCAGAGACTCTGAAACTTGTACTATGGAAAAATTTAAGTTTTGTTATGATATACACATAATACCATCATCTGCATATAGTTGCATTTACCATTTCAAAAGAAAGCCTAATTCAAGTACTAATTTATGCCAAGATGTCTGCACAAAAACAACAATTACTTAATCTGGATTGTTCTTGGGTGAATATTTCTACAAAGATACAAAGTTGATAACTATTCGTTTTGACACAGAAACTATGACAGCCGGTGCAATGTAATAATTACAATCAGTAGAAAACCTAAAGTTGAGATTGTTTTCAGCTTTGAGATCATTGCATACCCATACTCCTTAAGTACATTTTCACATGGTATCTCTAAGATCAAATTTTGAAGTTGTGATTTCAAAGTATTCACTTTAATTTTGCCTTTCCAAAAGTGAAATTAGAAATGGCTGTGTGAGCCTGCAGACAACCCTGTATTTCATAATCCACAGTGAAATGTTTGAAAACGTTTTTTTTTTTTTTCTTCAGAAAACTCACATTAATGACTCATCTAAGCCCATAGCACTTGTCCTAAGACAGTACTAGAAAATGTAAAGTATGTAAAGTATGTAAAGAAAACGACTCCACATGAATGTGAAGGCTGAAAAAAAGGCATGTGAAGAATGATGTACCAACATCTACAGAAATACCTGACAACAATGACTTGGTCACTGTGACTCCAGCTGTACAAAGAAAGTCTTAACATCTTAGCTAACACTGCTAACATTGTGTCACTTCAATTGTGACATGGAAAAAAAAATAGACAATAAGACATTTTTCCCATAAACACAAGAAATGTGTATGTATTTCATGTATTCGTGAAGTATTCGTGAAGAGATGGCCACTGGTCTCAGAAAACCACCGTCCTGTGTCTTTCCATTGGCTTGCTGCTTTGACACACTTGAATTTAATGAATGCGTCATCATGAAACTCTGCAGAAAGCCTGATAATGAGTCATTCATTACAATCCGGTGTGTTAAAGCAGGCCAATGTCAAGACCATGCAAGATTGATGGGATGGTGAAAAGGTAGTAGCTATAGAGTTTTGTGTGGGGTTTGGGGAAGGTGTCTGAACACTAAATGAAGTCAAATGGAAATTGAGAGAAATTTTTGTCTCTATACTAACTTTTTAAGCTTAATTATTTACATCCATGTTAGCTTTTCAGTCATTTTTGAATGAAGGATAAAGAGAATAACACTCATTTGCAATAAACTACAGCTGAAATCAAATCATCAATAAAGTAGGAAGGATATTAAAATAAGATAATATTAAAGGAATACTCTGAAGATTTTGGACCCACACCCTTTCCCTATCATTGACAATGTTAGACAAGTTCATAAATACCTTTGTTGTGTCTCTGCATCCAGTGGCTGGCTCCCAGCTGTTAGCATCGTAGTTAGCTTAGCTCAATTGCTGGAAGTCAATAGGAGTCAGAGCCAGACTGACGAAAGGGGAAAAAATACTCCTTACAGTGGTCCAGGCAGTGTTGTCACTAACACGCTACTAATTAACGCGTTATTTTAATCTGATTACTTTCTTTCAGTAACGAGCAATCTGACGCGTTCATCTTTCTAAGCCAGTAATCTGATTAAAGTTAGTTTCCTAAGTGACTGTGTGACTGCCTCATAATATATGTATAAGTGAATTTCTAAGAGAAAATGTTTCTCTTGCATTTGGGAGTGACGTCGCATGTCACGTTTTCCCAGGGGAGGACAAAACGCCGGGTCACGTATTCACGACTATGATTTAATTTAATTCATTTATTTAACCCGTTCGGCCGACGGACCGACAGCTGTGCGCCACTTCACCATGTGTAAAAAGAGACTAAAGTGCTGTGTGGATGTTTTCTATCAATTGTGTCTCAAACAAGAAGCCTTAATCTCACTAACTGAACGCTCCAGTTGCACTTTGACCACCGAGTGTTTGTTTTATAACAACTTTAAAATCCAGATGCAATGATTCGACACGCCCCCCTCACCTGCACCTCCAGACACAAAACGCAACAGAGCGCAAGATCCGTCTGCTCCACCGCAACATATTGGATATAGAATGAAACTAGAAAATCTACACTTTAAGAGACACCAGAATATTCTCTGAGCCGACCAGCTCCCGTCAGCGCAAAACAAACCCAAAACCGATCTTCACATTTCACAGCCAGCACCTCAGATCGCATGTTTCTCACACACTTCTTCAACAAATCTCAAAGCTATTCACACCAAACACATGTTTTATTCCCTTACCATTTTGTGGTCATTTTCCGTCTATCCGCTCTCTCCTCTGACCAAAACTAACGTCATAATCCTCTGGAGCAGTGAAAGAGCGTCATGCACCACCAGACTGTATGTGCTGCCCCTTGTCGCCATCTTGTGGGCTTGTCGTTAATCTCGGGAGTTTAAATAAAGTTTGTTGACGTTCTACATCTCGCAAGCTTTCGAACAATATGTTACACGTGACTGAGGCATCATCCAGCTGGGAGACATCTTTGAGCGTAACCGCACAGTGCTGCCAGAATGAGGCAAATCGTTTTATTTCTATTTCTGTGATATTTGGCAATTTTTTTTTATTATGAAACATGCACATTTATCTTCAGTGTGCATTTCTACAGCACATTGCACATTTTTTTTTCTTGATGTGAATTTTGCAGATATTATTGTTTACATATTGCAAAGGGGATTTTCTTTTTGTTTTCCCTGTGATATAATTGGCTATTTTTGTATTGATATGCACGTGGTGTTATGCATCAGTATGCATTTCATACATAGTCTGTTATTCACCAATTTCTGTATTGTAAAGCCAATGAAACAGAAACAAAAAAACATGCTCATGTTTCAAGTTCGTGCACTTTCAGTAAAGTATTATTTAAACAACCAGTTGTCATTCTTATGTTGAGGCAGTAAAGAGAGGAAATCGGTAAAAAGCACCTAAGTTACTTTTGAAGTAACTTAGGGCCAATCCCAACTCTACCCCTTACCCCTACCCCTTAGCCCTTAGCCCTACCCCTATCACTCTCCTACCCCTTTTAGAATAGGGCTGAGGGGAAGGGCTGTCTTTGCAGCACGATGAATTGGGATACCCCTTGGCCCTTTAAAGCCCCGCCGCGCTCCTATCACAACAAAAAATTATGGATGTTAGAAATGATAGAAATTACATTAGAAATTACTTTTATTTTTTAATAATGGTATTATCATTTACCTTATATTTATTTTTGAGGTTCTCCCACTTTTTTGAAGCTTGCTGGGCTGTAACTTCCCCTTCCAAGCCATTTTCTTTTATGAATTTCCTAAAGTAATACATATATGTTTATATAAACACGTTTTATTACTAACATATTATAGCTTAGACA
Source organism: Salarias fasciatus (assembly GCF_902148845.1). Classification (NCBI taxonomy): domain Eukaryota; kingdom Metazoa; phylum Chordata; class Actinopteri; order Blenniiformes; family Blenniidae; genus Salarias; species Salarias fasciatus. The sequence continues at coordinate 29,029,385 of NC_043766.1, read as the reverse complement.
AATAATATAATTTACTCCCAATGTGTTTTGGCGCTATATTTTGATTTCAAAAACTTTTATTCATTTTCACCTCTAAACTGAATCAGAAGTTGGGTTTCATCGGGGGTCCCTGTGTCAAACATATGACGTTAAAAACATGATAAAAGATGACATTAATACAGTAATTAGTGCTCTTCAGAAGTTACAAATTTACGATCGGAAACGGTGCTACGCAGCGCTTAAACGTTAATCCATGACTGGGACACTGTCACGCTAGTATATCTATAAATTCAGTGAAGCAAATACACTTTTTATAGCTTTTAAAATAGTATACAGAAAGCAATCTTACATTTGTGCGATTCCGTGATGGGCGCCATGTTGTTTTTTTCTGGCCAATGTGAAACTCCGCCTACCCCTATAGAGAATAGGGAGCATCGATGCAGACTTCGCTGAAAGGGGTGAAATAGTCCTTCCCCTTTCCCCTACCCCTATTCAAAAAGTAGAATTGGGATAGCCCTTAAGCCTCGTGAACGCGCATGTCATAGGGGTAGGGGTAAGGGGTAGGGGTAAGGGGTAGAATTGGGATTGGCCCTTAGTTCCTTTGATATTGAAGTAATCAGTAAAGTAACTAGATTAGTAATCAGTAATTGGATTACTTTTTCAAGTACTCTGTGACAACACTGGATCCAGGGGACGGCGTATTAGCACGTGAAGTAAATCCGAATGGTTATAAAACATTTTAAAAGACGTGTTTTATTTTCAACCCATTAAAATAACGTTTTGAAACACACAGACCCACGCATGTGCAGTGCTCCGCGGAAGGATATACCGGAGCACAGCAGTAGCAGCCAGAACTGGTTGACAAAACTCACCGGGCGCACTTTTATTTACTTCTGCTCCTTCCGGTGCTACTGCTGTGTGTACAGCACAGAATGTAGCACAGAATGCTTGCGCAGATGAACTGGTTCACTGTTTTAATATTGCAGCATTGTCGTCAGACCCCCAACATATTTGCTGTAATAACCTGGGAGCCACATTTATGCAGTGGCACGCTTGTCCTGTGTCATGGCATTGAGTCACCACTGTCATCACACACACTCACACAGACAGAACGTGTGTGTTTGTGTGTGTGTGTGTGTGTGTGTGTGTGTGTGTGTGTGGAGAAAACGTAACATTTACCAGTTACAAAAGGGTCTGCCCACATGATGTTACATTGGATCATTTACACAATCTTGTCATGAAAGCATTTTTAAGATACTGGTAGTCAAAAAAATACATATCACTGATTTTATAAGCATTAGCACATCAGTCCGACTAGAGTAGTTATGTAGAAAGATTTAGTATAGTTTGAAAGAGTGGATACATTTACTGCTCACACAAACAGGTCTTAAATAAACATCACATTGTGCATTATATTAAACATGCATGTATTCATAGTTTACATTTGTGATAACTTGCTTGAATCTTCATCCCTGCCTATATTGTTACATATCCACCCATCTTCATTTACCCACCATCTGTCTGTGGTATTAGTGCATAACCATCAGTAGAAATGTGTACCATGCCACCCACTACCATGTGTCTCCATGTAAACAAGAAGAGACTCCATGGGGTCCCCATTGTGTTTGTTCTTGTATACATGGAAGTGAAAACATCACACTGCTATGCTAGTAATGGCTAAAAAAAGATCTGAGTCCAACTTGGAAAATGATTTCCAAGCCAACGGACAAACATGTTTCCAGAGCAACTGTGCACATTAAATAAGTTAAAGTGCAAATTTATAGGGTGTTTAAACTGCAGGGTGAGCAAGGCCTTGGAGAAGACCAGCTTGGACACACAAACACATACAAACACACACACACACCATCTCACTAAATGTATGCTCAATCAAGCATCTCTGTGCTGTCACATGGTGTTAACAAAGCGGCCCATCATTTATTGTAGATTAATCCTCGTTCCACACAGAGTCGGGACCTGCACTTTACCTTGCTCTATCGTCATTAAAGGGAAGAGATTGAAGAGCACGGGAGCATGTGGGACGAGTGAGGACAAAGAAGCAGAGAGGCAAACATCCAGTAAATGGTGATATTGGGTAAAGCAGGTAGGAAAAACCAGGCAAGATAAAGGAAGTGAACCTGTGACAGATGAAAGCAACAGCGGATAGAACGGCAGCCTAGAAGGTGAGCAAGATGAAGAGAACAAGACGTTCCATATTATAGGTTTTAATTATTTGCTTCCAGCTCTGCAAAGAAAGCTTGTAGGAATACAGCCAATGTGGAGAAGGGGTAAAATTATGGGATTCGAACATGATGTGCGAGCAAAAAGGAAGCAGGTGTATAAGAACGAAATCACAACATCGCAAAGTGATTGAAGGTTCCCGCTTTAATGAACCCTGCAGTATGGGAGCTCGCTGCTGAAGCCCCTAGCGTCTGCCCTCCCTGTCAAGACCATGTCCGAGCTGCTCAGAGCAACGGTGACAGCTGTGGCAAGCCCGCTTTGAAGCTGGGGATGCAGCGAGAAGGTAGCTAATGACCCCGCCAGTCTCCTCCCACTGCCCTGTCTGCTTCCCGTGGCCTCTGTGCAGGGCAGAGAGGCAGGCCTAATGAGCACACTTTTCTCTACAACTTTCAGTGAAGGCAAACGCATTAATTCTTGATCTGCTGCCACACTTTATAGCGCTCAGTCTTCTGAAAGAACGAGGATGAGTCAGAGTAAGAGCAAGAGTCACTAATGCATGTTTCAGTCAGAATAGGGAAGAAAAACATGGACAAAGTGAAAGGGACAGGATACAGAAATGCTCAGATGGCGAAAGGGGATCTGCATCTGTGTTGAACACGATGACACAGAGAAAGGGAGACAGAGCCGAGAAGCACAAGTGACTTCTGAATGTAATGATATTGAGGTAAATAAATGTCTGTTTCTTTCCTAAATAGTTAAAGTGGGTAGCTGTCCAATAACTGGTGTGATTAATTAATGTTTACCTGCTTGAAATCCCAACCCAGGTGGCACCTGAGAATAGATTTTGAATGCTTCTTCATTTGGGCTGTCAGGGTTACAAAGAAAAGAGGTAATCCAAATCAGCTTTGCCAAGGACAGCTGCTTCATCACAATTATAACAAGGTGTCTTGCCTGATGCACCCATACCTGTAGCACTTCAAACAGTCTGAGGCAAATCAATCCGCCCCACTTTGGAGAAACAGGAGTGTGCCCTCCCCCATTTCTTTCCCCCCAAGACATTTTAGATGTTAACTAAAGTTCCCAACAATGTTGCATTACTGAAATCAGGTTCAACATAGAAAACCTGATGCATCACTAGAAAATAATTCTTCATAACAGAAGCTCCGGGGAACTGAAAAGAAGGAAATCAAGTTAGTGCTGTCAGAGTTGTGTTTAAATGGTGACAGATAATAGCAATTTTTGTAGGTTTACACCATCTCATTTTTAGTCCTGTTCCCTTCGGGTGAGAAAAATACAATTACTCTCTCTACTATACAAGCAACAATCATCATCCGCTCCTTTTTGCCCAGTTGTAACTCCAGATAACCTGTTGGTGGTATGCTAATGCAGTTATACACTGTTCTTTTGGCATGTTGCCATATTTTTTTAGTCTCCTTTATCTATTTTCTTTTCTGTACACCTGATGATGAATGGTCTCTTGATGCCCTGAGAGATCTTTACCTGCAAGACACTGTATATCACATCACAACCAAACAAAACACAAACATGCTATCAACTCCAGTAGGAATTGTACCATAGGGTCCATACATCATACTATTTTGAGGCACACACAATTCAGACAGAACAAATAAAACCGGGCCCCCAAGGAGGCACTAGTATAAAATGTCTCAAAACAGCTGCTGCTTTTATACTCACTGTAAACATTGTTTATTTTCTGGCATAAATTAGTTGTGCATTTGCATTAATTGTATGGTTGTAGTCTTTACTACTGGAAACTGAGCATGCGATCAAGATAAATAATGTATTCTAATAAGCATTGATGCACTGATTGGAAGAAATCGGCGGCACACCTGTCAAACGGTAACGCAGGTGTCCTAAGGCGAGCTCAGGGAGGACAGAAACCTCCCATAGAGCAGAATGGCAAAAGCTCGCTTCATCTTGTTTTTCAGTATGAGTACAGACCGTGAAAGTGGGGTCTCACGACTTTCAAAAGTTACCACAGGGATAACTGGCTTGTGGTGGCCAAGTGTTCATAGTGACGTTGGAAGATGTAGGAACAGCCGATACTGAAGGATGAAAAACCAGCGTCGCAATCTCAGTGCTGTTCCATGATGTTGATGTAGGTGATCATCTGCCTATTAACTCATTGACTGCCAGCCAGGAACGAAAAAAGGTTAAGCGCAATGAAATTTGCCACTCTCTGGTCAACTTGCTGTGACCATACTGTTTGGAAGGACATTCACTATAATAACCAGCAGGTCCGTTTCTACTTGGGTATGGCCACAGGGTTACTCCATCTTGCAGGACGGGGTTAAAGGGAAGTTTTTATGTCTTAGCTGTTGGATGTATGGTCTGTCCATTTTTGTTGTGCTCAAAACATATAGTTTTACACTGAAAGCAACTTTAATTCCAGGTCACACACTACATGGTATCTATGACTCAAGGTTAATCTTGAGTCAATCTTAATTTTACATGGAGCTGCAGAGGCCTACAACACCTTCATAAAGTTAAACAAGTTATGAATACGTTAAAGGAGATGGATTCCAAAATGTTTTTTTTTTTTCTTTTTTTTTTGCAACACATGTCATTGATTACAATATTTTGAAGGTGAGAAGGATATGTGGGGTGATATGTATACGGCACCATTTTCATCCCAACTTAGAGCTGTCAAGACATCAATACATCAGCCAATTCCTTTTCAAATTAGAAACATTATTAAGGATAAAAGGGGAAGGTATTTAATTGCCCAGGGTACTCTTTTTCCTGAATTTCTGAATTCAACACATGTTTACGGACCTAATGTGGATGGCAATAATTATTCTAATAGTCTCTTCTCTACTTTTGCTATAGTCCATAGATTTATGGGACATTTAAAGTTAATGGGTACATGGAGGGAAAGGAATCAGAATATTAAAACCTATTCTTGTCATTCAGGTACTCACCAATGTTATCCTGGAATAGATTTTTTTCCTTGTTTCCACATATTCAAAGTTTATGACTGCTTTTATGATAACACTGTGACCTCCGATCATGCCCCCTATTGTTTGGCCTAACGGATGTTAAAATTAAAAGACACCCTTCAAAGTGGCAATTTCAACATAAATGGCAACAAGATGAAGCTGAGTGAAATACTTAAGCATACAAATGATTTTTTTTTTCAATTAATACACAAACAACAGCATGCACAAAATGGGAAGCATATAAGGTGTTTTTGAAAGGACATATAATTAGCTTCACAGAACCTAAATCTAAGCAGAATCAGGAAGCAAGGTCACAATTCCAAAGAAAATGTGTCAGGAGAAAATTAATAAAAAGTACAATCCACAATTAGAGAAAGATTTATTGAGTTTGAGAGCTGAATATGATAAACACTCTGCTTCAAGAGCTTCATCAAATCTTTTACGCCTTAAATAATGGCACAAGGGAATAGGCTGTCAAGCTGTTGACATGCCAAATTAAACAATTGGCATATAAAATACCTATCACATCTTTTATATCAAATAGTCAAATCTCATCGGACCCAGATGAAATTAATATGGCCTTTAACAGTTACTATGAAGAGCTGTATAAAATACATATGACTATACAATCATAGGATATAAATACATTTTTAAATAAATGAAATATACCTAGGATCTTAAAGGAAAACGAAAACACTAAGAAATAGGACAAGCACCTGCCAGTATGAAATCTAGGGAAAGACCTGGGCCAGATGGTCTTCTAATTGATCTTTATAAGACATCTAAAGATACATTAAGCATTCCTCTGTTGGAAATGATCAAAGAAGATTTTCATTTAAATAGTCTTCCTTCCACAATGAATACAGCAATGACTGCATTTTTGCTAAAATCAGGCAATCCTCCCCAATAAATATGGACATTTTTAGAGCAGTTGGTTTATCAAATTCTTATTTAATAAACAACATTAAAGGTGCTGTAGGCAGGATTCCACATCTCCGCCATCTTGCTTAGGGTTACCTAAGCAAGATGGCGATTTGACCCATCTAAGATGGCGATTTGAAACCCAGCACAGCCAATCCTGTCCTGTTTTCTCTGACATCACGCCCTTACGCAAGTTAAGCCCCTCCCACAAGAACGCGCGACGAACCCCCCTCGACCAATCACGGTTAGAGCCTCATGGGCTCTTCTGATTGGTCAAAGATACCTGGAGCTGTCAAGATTCCTTTTCAGCTCAGAACAGAGACAGATGGAAATGCTGCACCTTTGCAGTAGTGCAGTTATACTACACTCCTAAAGGATTATCAATGGATACTCTAACATTTAATCCAAAGAAAACACAGAAAAAATAGCATTGACTAGCAAAATCCTGCCTACAGCAGCTTTAAGTCGTTAACGCTGCAATTACAAAACATTCTACCTGCTATAATTGATTGTGATCAAAATGGGTTCATAATAGACAAAGCACTAACTGTACAAAGTGTACAAAATGTACAAAGTGCCAAAATGATAACAAAAAGAAATATTTCCAAACCAATTCATGTTCATAGGGGTCATAGACAGGGTTGCTCTCATTTCCCCCTACTGTTCACATTGGAAATGGAACTATTTACTCCTACAATTAACTCTCATCCTTAGTTTCCATGGAATTCTGATTGAACCAGTGAGTCATAAAATTTCCTTTTTTGCATGATGTAATTTTGTTATTGTCCACCTCAAAGCAAATCAATATCAATTTTGGGAACAGTTAAATCATTCGGTGGTATTCTGGTTTTGCATATATATATATATATATATATATATATATATATATATATATATATATATATATATATATATATATACACACACACACACACACGCACACACACACACACACACACACACACACACACACACACACACACACACCTTGGGGGGGTCCCTAATTAGCCAGTGATCAATACACATCCTGACGTGTGTGTGTGTGTGTGTGTGTGTGTGTGTGTGTGTGTGTGTGTAAGAAGTGCTAAATGGAGTTTTAGAAATGCACAGCTTAATCGGGAAGAAGAAATCAGGTAAAAGACAGATTCGAAATCAGAGAGAAGCAGGAAGAAAAGGGGAGACTACAAGAGAGGAGGAGATGATAAGAGTGATAAGGTGGTGAAGAGAAAGTGTGAAGAAAGAGCAGAGTAAGTGATATGAAGAAATACAGTAGAATGGGGTTTTAGAATGGTGCATTTATTTAATAGAATTTCCACAACACTATCTTACATCCATGTTGCTTTTGTATTCACATTGGGACTTTTCTATTATTGTTTTGGGTTTTCCATTTATACTTTTTGTCTGTGCTGGCAAAATTCACCAGGCATTGGGTTGTTCGCCCACTAATAGGGAACGTAAGCTGGGATCAGACTTTCTTGAAAAAGTTTATTTTTACCTTACTGATGTGTTGTTGCAATAGTGTTTGTGTTGTAGTTTTTTAATGTTTTGGCTTTTTAGTTTAGTACTCAAGTATTTTTAGTTGTTGCATTACTTGTGGGCGTGTGTTTGTGTTTTAGATTTAGGTTGTAGATTTGTTCTGGCTTTTTTTTAAATGTGCTATTTTGACTCCTGAATTTGTGGCTTTTCATGTTTTGCTATGGCGTTTGCATTAAAGCCATGCTTTTGAGACACCACACTGTTGTCTCTTGGAAGCGTCTTCGAGCAAAACAATCAACCCTCTCCAGCTTGAGCTGCTGCTGCTACACTCTGGTCTCCTTTAAGAAATCGTGTCAAAAGGAGAATTTCCCAACAGAGAGCAGTATCACATTGTTATCATCCCTTTCACACACTCCAAGTAACCCAAACTGCAGAATGGACTGAGCAAGCCGAGAAAGTATTTTATGTCAACTCTACAACCATCTCTACCATCAGTTCTCTTTCCTCATCCGTCTTCCCATTTTTGTTGACGTGCATTTGGACAGACTGCAAATGCCCTCCACAGTGACTGGAGCCCAAAGCCTTCTGCTCCACAGTCTCTGCACTGCTCAACATATGTGGCAATAGATCAAGCACCTGTTTCTGCCTGTCACATCTGTGCTCAAACCTCTGTGGCTCTTATCTGGCCGACAGTTACAGATGACCATGCATCCGAAGGCTGATGCAGATGATGAATGGTCGGGTCCACTCCGTGTGTAACACTCTCTCTCTTTTCTATCTTCAGAAAAGCAGAGCAAGACCACAGTGTCCCTACAGTCTGTCCAGTTTTTGAGAACACTCCGCTATTATTAAATAAACGGGGGAGAATCGCGCGTATATCCCATTCTCGCATCATTTCCTACACTTTCTTCCACTTGTCACAATCTTCATGTTCTTCTTTCATTAGCCCACAACGTTCATAAAACGAAAGCAAAAGCCAGGCCTGGGATCTTCAGAGCGAGCTCAACACCACTTTGCTGTCTTGACAAGAACTCCGAGAGGAGAGTATGGGGAGAAACACTTTCTCATTCTGTTTGCAGCAAAGGGGATGGGCACCCTGCTCTGCTTCCCTTTGATTGTAATCCTATCTAGGCCAGTACAAGGCACTGGAGACTTCATTCCCTGAATCTTCGTTTGCATGGATAAACAGGAGAAAAAGTCCAACAGTATAGAATGCTTTTGTCTTTCAGCAAATTTTCTAAGCGCCACAGTGCTTCCTACTACAACTTCACACAGATTAAAGTGGTTCATTCCTATTTTGTGGTTGCTGTGGGGTGCAATGTTGACATAAACCTGGGTGCTGCTTCTGTTCTCCTTCCCAAAATGCTATTTTTAGATGAACAATGTTCATTAGTTGCTGCTCTACAGATGTTACTGATACTAATGTTCATGATGTACATCTTTATGTTTTTGGTTAAAACAGCAGTGACTACTGCTAGTGTGACCTCCATGAACTGAAAAAATCGAGGCAAATATACAGCAGTTCTCACCCAGGGAGACAGCTTCAAAATTGTTTTCGGCATGACAGTTTTGCACATTTCGGATGTTATTTATATTGTAGGGCAGTGTGATTTAATTTGTTTGCTGTTTTCATAGATTTCAATCAAATCCAGAGGCTATGCAGTGCATCATGGAAGTATGAATTATTCATAAATATACACTTAAGGATCACAAAAAAGCCTCTGTGGCTTGGGGGGCTGTGTAGCCAGTACTCTCATTATTTCCCTCACCGCCAGCATTACAGCCTGGACATCAGTCTGACATACTGATTTGTAGTGCTTCATTTTCAAGTTAAGTTTTTTTCACAAAAGCCTCAGAAGTCCAAATATTTTTAACACTGCTGTGATCAGTTGAAACTGCAGCCTGTTTTTTTTTTCCCTTTTTTTTTTTCCTTTCCTTTTTAAGTGCGTCTGGCACATTTAAGCTATCTACAGCTGCTGCTTCTTTTTTCGCTGTGCAGTGGAGTCGTTTAAAAAGTAATGAGGAGAAAATGCATGCAAGTCAATCTTGTGCACAGCGAGCGGGCATGATCACTGTGGCGTGGTTCCACCATGTATATACACCCCCTCATGCATAAGAAGTGTGTTTGCATGCGGCACAGATGCCCCCCTGTTGGAGAAGTGTCTTTACGAGTGTCACTTCGGTGATGACGCCGTGTCATGTGACATGGCTGTTCATCACATTTGCCCTACTTAGCAACAGCATGAATTACATAATGTCCTAAAGAGCTCATCGTGACGTCACTTAATCTAGTGTCACATTAAAATACCTTCGGACACAAATGCTGCATGTTTGCCTTTGTTGACATCACGCTCGTTTGTTGTTCTCAGATAATACTTTTAATTCCAAAAAACAATATAAAAGCATGAGCAGAAATAACACTAAAAACTTAGGCGGTGCCAATAAATTAAATACATCTTCTCCCTCTATCTTGACCTACATTTGGGGGCTTGTTTTAGAGGAGAGCCATGCTCATTTGTTTGCGGTATTACTTTGTATGCATTTTGCAGATGACTTATTAAAGCTAAAACGTTGAGCAACATAGCACCTAAATAGTATATCCAACTGAGGGCATTACATGCATTAGACTTTTTACACAAAGAATAATCAGCTGGATTTATACAGCATTGTTTCCTTGTCCGTGTGCTTGTGGTTCCCATTCAATATTGAGACCCCATGAGGACCACAATACGGAGTTGATACAGGGAGAGAAGGTTACTCAATTTCCAGGGGTTGGTGGCACGCGTGGCACTAACACTGGGCACGTTTACATGCCACCCATATAATGGCTTATAAGGCAGAGCGGATGTGTCATGTAGACGTCCGAGTGGATCTGCTTCACTCTGAGCGGATTGTATTTCGGAGCCAATTGTACAAGGTGGTGTAGACCGATCGATAACCCGCTCCGTGTCTCATATAAAAGCTGCCTGACAGCGGAGCGGGAAAAAACGGGGGATTATTTGTTCCGCATGCGCGCCCCCGTACGTAGTGGCGTGATGACGTGCGCAGTAAACGGGAAACAGGACTGTCAAAAACAAGCAGAAAAACATTTTTTTAATAAAAACCCCGAGAGAAAAAACACTGGAGAGAAGAAATGGAAGCAAATCGCTCTACAGCGAGTTGTTTAAAGAGCTCCATAGCAAAAAACGAGCGATCGCCCCGCCGGTGTTATGGATTAACTGGTTCCCGTGTTAACGAGTGACGGCGGACTTCTGTGTAAACACATGCTGATAACAGCAGCTGTTAAAGTAAGACTCATAAAAGACTTTAAACTTATACATTCACTGTAACTGTAGAAAACCGACGCTCGCTAGATCGACTTCAAGTCTCATTCATCTATTGGTCACATGTTAACATGGGCACCAGTTAATTCGAAACATGAGCATGCAGAGCACAGAACACAAAGTTTATGAAAGCACTTTTTGGAGTAACAGAAAAAATATCTTTAAAGATATGTTTGTATCTGCTTTATCTGAAAGGAATACATTTCCATGTATGTTGGAAATCTTTTTGTATTTTGTGTTAACTTGCGTTTTAGTTGATAATGGCACACGCATTGATGAGAACATTTTAAACTGGCACTCCATGACAAAAAGGTTGCCGACCCCTGATTTAGACGAACCAAACTCTCTGAAAACACAAAACTCTCAAACACCGCAACAACACCCAGTACATTTTGTATCAATGTATATTATCATTAAGAGTCATTATTATGTCCTGTTTTTGTATTTCAACATTTTTAGTCATTACTGAATTTCAATCAAGTGTGTTATTTGATGTTTTTGTCAAAAATTTGAAGCTTGTTTACCCCCTGCAAACTAGACAGGATGTGATCTCAACTTTTAGAATGGTGGAAAAGAGATTAAAGTGCTGTGTACAGAATCGGACACTCTTTCTCAGTTGTCTTTAAGTAAACATTTTAATTCATTTTTTCACTGACACAGGAGAAGCATATAGATTTATCAAACCTGGGGTCCTACCAGCCCTAGAGCACCGTCTCGTGGCTATAGATGGAAATGTTTACTCCGTTGGTCATGTCAGTCAGTATGAATTCAATGTTGAATTACTCATATTTTGACAAGTTGCGTCCGACTAAAAGTGGCAGGATCAGCCAATCTATGAGAAAATAGTGTGACTTCAAGTCTGACTAATACTACACATGTTTGCATGCATGAGGTGCATACGTGTACTGACGCTGTTCACTCGAGACTTCTGTGCTGTGCACACCACATTGTGCAACCACAAATCATTGACTTTTTAGCTTATATTGCAAGTATATATACACACACGCACGCGCACACGCACGCACAGTGCTCCTCATTAAACAATTTTGTGAGTGATAATACCGTGAAATGTAGATAAAAAGAAGCTGTAGTAAAACCTTGGCAGTGTTTTAGATTTAGGCAGTGGATGAAAGTAAAGTTTTGAGTGCTATCATGATCACTGAAATAAAGAGATGAGGAAAACAGCTCAATAACGTATCGACACGAGCCTTTAATGCCTTTCAGAGTACAAACAAGTGCTGCAGCCCCGGAGGCATGCTCCCTGCTGTGGTCCATGTTAAATGGGATGCCTTGACATTTTCTATTTCAGTCTTAATTTCCAATGCTTGTCACATTATGTGAGGAAACCTTTGGCATTTGTCTCTTTTTGACAGCGAAATTACTATCTTTTCTGGAGAGGATATAGGCTAAATAATACAGTAATTTGAAAAATGTTACTCTAAGTATGTGAGAGTTGAAGCCTCCTATAGAAGAAAAGCTATAAGCATGTACAGTAGAACACCGCTTTTTAACATTTTTGCAATGGAAAAAGTACATTGAAATATTAATCTACAGTATGTTATAGTGGAAGATAATCATATCAAACCAAAAATGGCTTCTTTATTGACAGAAAGCTCTTTGCAGCCATTGCGTGCAGCAAATTGATTATTCCGGTACAAAGCTTGCTTCATCTTGATAACTGAATAATTATTGTAATTAGGCAATTAATCATATTCTCAAACATACTTTTCAAATTGAGGCTATTTTCTGGTGCTCACAATGTATTATACATATGCAGAGCGGAACAGGCCATTGTCTCATCATCAGGCCAGCTGAGATGTACGTACCTTGATGAATGGCTTCTACACCCTGGCCCTATAATTATAAATGACAAAACTCGCACAATTATCTCATTTAAAAACGAAAGCCATCTGTGGAAAATTTAACCTAAATCGAAGTCATGTCCTCTTTTTCATCGGCATCAGGGCATATAACAACATCCTGGTTCATTAAATATATGTGACAACGTGGTTTGGAAGCATCTTTTGAAACTGCTCACAGATGACGAAGGTTTTTACTTCAAGGGTAGTTAACATTTATTTGACAGTGATGTACAAAAACTGTCCATTCCTAAAGGTTAATTATCTTTGCAGAAATAAATGCAACTGTGCTTTGGTATACATTTGGTTTTATTAAATCCCACTGTTAATGAACCAGATCAGCATCAATGAGAATAATCAGGAAACCATCAATACTATTTTATTGGTCCGGTAAACTCAAAATGAAATTTGGGCTGTATGAGGTTCCTGGAATAAAATGTGTTTGACACAATCCAAGCCCCAACCTCCGCTGTTAAAACGTGAAGATAATGCGGAAGTGCAGAAAAGCTATACTACAGGGGAAATTCCAGCAGGGGGCGATGTTTCAATAAGAGCCCAGGTCTCATTGGAACCCATTCAAAAATGACGATTTTCAGAGTGCAAATAATCATATAAAGCACCTGGTTTCAGAACATGTTTTAGTCTCTGTCACTATTTTCTACAACCGCATCCTCTTGACCAGACTGTGATTTTCACATAAATCATCTGTTGATTTTATTTTATGAGTTAAAAGTTTGTATAAATCACCCTATCACAGCGCCTCCTCTGTTCACATGATGTGGTGCTGGACCAATCACATTTACATCCGGTTTCAAATGCCCAGTATGGCGACGTCCTGCTCAAATCCCCAACATAGGATTTCGGAACGTTATGGGTGCTGTCACGCAAGTTTCGTCCATCTTAATAAACAGATAATGCACATACGTGATCTAAAGTTGCAATACAGCCAGAGAAACTACCTAGCTAACTATTTATCTATTAATGATTTATTTTAGTTCAATTTGAGGGAAGAAACTTTGAAAATTCATGGATCTATACCTTTCCTCTATTTAACCTCAGGGTGATGGGGGGGCTGATGCAACCTCAGGCAGGGTGAAGCCAGGACCAGTCTGGGGTAAAAGTATTGACTACATGATTGAATCAGAGAAAATCTTTATTTATCCCCCAGGGGCACTTAGATGTGGCAAGAGTGTCAAATTAAAATGAATAAGAAAAGGGTGAAAAAAGTGAGCTGCTTGTTTCCATCACAGAGTTATCACTGGTTTTCACCACCTCAACTGAAATTATTTGACAGTCCATCAGCAATTTGCCTTTGCCTTGCTGGAGAAGTGCTGCTTCCTGCCTGGAGATGCACCCTCTCATGCCTGGCACTTTGAGCGTCTGTCAATTTAAGGTCACAGTCTGATGAGTCAAGCACAATCAAATCATCTGCTTTTGTTTATGTGCAATTTTATGGTATTTCCTAAAGTGCAAAGTGTTTTTTAAATTCAATGTATGCTCAAAAAAGTGCAAAACCACTCTCGAACCCTGTGTATATAAAATGTAAAAGTCGCAAAGTGCCTCTTCATTAGAAGGAGAAACGGGAGAAAACACGTTAATGAAAAAGTAGCTCACTCCATACTCGGTAGTTGACTTGCAACAGGTAAACACACACCCGCGCCATGCTGTTCTGACTTTGCATGGTCAGTGGAACAGTGAAAGGTGACCTGTGCCCTGATGCCACTTAATTTGCGCACTGATTGTGAGAAACAAACACATAGCACAGGATATTCATCCACTCATTCACAGTATGCACACCAGAACGACTGTGGTCATAACACCAAACTCCAAGAAGTATAGAGTACAGGTGACAATCGCCTGCTTTTATAAACTGCTCCCCCTGCAGGTATTGGTCAGTTGCTACCAGCATGAAAGGAATTCGCCTTATACACCCCTCCCCTTCATGAATCATTGCCCCGACCACTTAACCTCCAGAGAGTCAATTAATTCCATGCTGTAAAGTCAGCAACAACATCCATTTTTGTGTTCACAGCAGTATGCTTTGCTTCAGTCTTCAGCTTGGTAAGTTGAAGACCAAATGGCACAGAGTTCTGAGTGAGCAGTGGAGACGCCATAGATATTTACAGTGGTGGCTCTGTATTTCCTGGTGGCTAATCAAGACTCCAGTTTCTGGGTCTACCAGAGACACTGCACTGCTGCTTTCTGATGCTACTAGAGAGACTTCAGGAAGACCGTGAAATTGGAGGAGTGGACTACTCGCTAGTCTCACTCTGGGCACACATCCTGTACGATCACTACAGCTTTCTCTGTGGCTGCTAGCAGGTTGCTAGGCTACACCCATGGGCTCGGGCTTAGTCCATGCAGTGCAGTAGTCATGGTTGTCAACAAAGGCTTGCTCCTCTGCAGTCATGGGATTTCACCCACTCTTCCTGTGTTTGGAGGGACGTTGTTTAAAAGAAGTGAATTCTTTATTGAATATTAAATATCACAGTCACACACTTTAAAGGAGAACCATGTAACTTTTGCTCTCGCTACTGGTCTCCTGTGAAAGCTCGCTGTCGTAAACGTTCTCCGCATACCCCCCCACCCCCACCCCACCCTCCACGTGCAGAGAGCGTCCCACTAAGGGCACCTAAGGGTGGAGTTGCTGACACTAGCGAGGGTTTTATGTTGTTTTGTGTGCTTTTATACTTGGAATCCCGTATGAGTGCAGTAAAGCAGGTTTGTTCTTGCTAGATGTAGTCCGGTCTGTTCCCCTGAAAGTTGCAAGTGCTGTTTTCAGGACACAGACCCCGGGGGGAGTGGAGGGACTGGCGAATCACCGTGACAAGTCTTTGTTTACCCCCACAGGGATTCTGAAAAACATTTATTGAGGTATAAAAATTGCATAGTTCTGCTTTAAAGAGGATGAGGGGAAGCCTAATCAGAGGCTGAGGTTTACCAGAGGGGCAAAAGTTAGTTGGAGCGATACGTGCCTCAGAGGAATCACCCAAGACACACATGTACACTTTCACTGTCCAAAACCAAGGGGCGCATGGTATATCCCACAACAGGGAGAAATCAACACTCGGGGACACCAGTACCGCCACATGGAAAGTCAAGGTAATCAAAAACCAAATATCAGCTTGCCCTATAACTTCAGCCCTGTAAAATAAATAACAGAAAGAAAAGACCAACAGTGAATGTCATGGCATTAAAAAGACAAAAAAATCAGAAGCACATTAAATGAGACCATCTAAATAAGAGTGGTCAAACAAATGAACAAAAGAGATACCTTTTCAACAGGGGCCGGAGGGGTTCTGGTTCGGCAACCACAGGATTTCATCTCTGCTTTTTGCTGATGATGTTGTCCTGTTGGCTTCATCGAACCCAGACCTACAGCATGCACTGTGGCAGTTCGCAGCCGAGTGTGAAGCGACAGGGATGAGGATCAGCACCTCCAAATCCGAGGCCATGGTCCTCGACCGGAACAAAGTGGCCTGCCCTCTCCAAGTTGGTGGAGAGACTCTGGCTCAAGTGGAGGAGTTTAAGTATCTTGGGGTCTTGTTCACGAGTGGGGGATGGATAGAGCGTGAGATTGACAGGCGGATCAGTGCAGCGGCTGTAGTGATGCGGTTTTTAGGATGCCTCCTGGACGCCTCCCTGGGGAGGTGTTCCAGGCATGTCCCACTGGAAGGAGGCCCCAGGGAAGACCTAGGACATGCTGGAGAGACTATGTCTCTCGGCTGACCTGGGAACGCCTTGGGATCCTCCCGGAAGAGCTGGAGGAAGTGTATGGGGACAGGGAATCTCTGCTTAGACTGCTGCCCCTGTGACCTGGTCCCAGATAAACGATGGAAAATGGATGGATGGATGGATGGATGGATGGATGAATGGATGGATGGATGGATGGATGATTTATATTGTTGTTTACAGGGCCGGCGCGGGCTTCTCAGGCACCCTGGGCAAGCCCGACACGAGCGCCCCGTGGCAGTGTCGCGGAGAGTTGCGCCGCGAGAGTTGTTGAGCGGGGCGGGGCGGGGCGGGGGGGGGGGGGGGGTAGAAGGAGACCGCCGGGTGTCGCCGAAAGTTGTCAAGCGGGGGGGGGGGGACGGCTGGCAATAGTTGTCGAGGGGAGCGCACCAAGTACTGCGCTGCTCAAACAGCCGTCACAGCGGCGCAACTTGGGCGGTGCACCTCACGGCCTCATCAAGCGCCCCCCTATGGCTCAGCGCCCTGGGCAAGTGCCCCGGATGCCCAGCCTAATCGCCGGCCCTGGTGGTTTATCAAAAGTGCAGAACATTTGCTTTTGTTCCCTGGAGATATCTATGCAAAGACAATAAAAACATCTTGAACCCTGAAACATTTGAAACTGTTTTACAACTCCATCCATTTGAGCCTTTGTAAGAAATAAAACACAATCTTCAACCACCAGGCATGTGTAGTCATCATCGTCAAACGTTTTGAGCCAGGCTTTTGTTTTCTTTTCTTACAACCATCGAGTTGATTTAGTGTTATTAAAAGATAACAATAAAGCATGTGAAGTGAACTTTTCCCATGTTTTCTGGCATCCTTGCAAACATATGTTGCAATCTCTTTCTCTTATACATTCTTTTATAACATCATTCATGTTCAGTCCATCATTCATGTGTGTGATGTTAAGTGTTGATTAACTGTAGAACAGGAGTGCCCAACCAGTCGATTGGAGTGTCCCCAGGTAGACCGCGAGGTGCAGGGGAAAAAAAAGTTTGTGATTAAAAAAAAAAGGAAGAAGAAAGCAACAAGTGTGTGTGCGAGCGAGCGAGTGTGAGTGCGCACACAGCACGCTCCATGCACGACAATCACGCCTGATGCACACTGGATGCGGTTCGGCTGCGTTCCGTGTACGGAACGGAATCACCGCAACACCGCCTGCGGTGCCTCTGCAGTCTGCTGGAGGAGGTTGCCAGATCTGTCGCTCTCCCCCGTAAACAATATGAAACCCGTTTAACTCAATAGAAAGCAGCCCAAACCGCAATCTTGGTTGAAAATGCACGTTAAACCATATTTGTATAACAAAAAAACACGTGATAAAACACAATCATTTCATCAACCCGTCCGATGCGTTCCAAAAAGAAGCTTGATTTGGCAGAAACCCGCCCAATCTGGCAACACAGAGCTGCTCCGGTCACAGAGCTGTTTTGTGCAATTTTGGAGTCGTTTGACTTTCCTGAAGTGATGAAGTACAAAACCGTTCATTCTTCTAACGCATATAATGACTACATCACGTTGTTTGTTCTGTATTCTACCAGAAGAAGTAAAAAAAAAAAAATAGAATATCAAGGCAAAAAGACGACACAGATTTTATTTTGAAAATCACTTATTTTGGAACAAGTATTGCATTACCTTCCGGTACCACCCGCCCCCTGGCCCAGCGGGGCCAGTCCTGAGTCGACCCTGAAGGACTGACTACTTGAAAAGTAGATCTTGGCCCAAAAAAGTTTGGACACCCCTGCTGTAGACCAACTCTCTCTTGTGAAACTTGGAGAAACAAATGACTGATGCCTCCAGTGTCCAAATTATAAAAAAGAATGCTTTGAAACCCACATAGACTGAAAGATAACCAATGCGACCTGATGACCATGTTTGAGAGCAGACTGCTCAACCAAACTTTGAGCAGTCAGGAACTGAAGAGAGGATTTTCTTTCTCTCATCTCCTCACTCTCCTCCGTCTTTCACTTTAATACTGAACCTATTATGTCTCAATAATGGTTAGTTTAGGGTTTGATCACTTTTTCTTTTTAACTGAATGCAGAATTCTGTCTGCCTTCATGAACTATCCCCTCACAGTTTTATGTTCACCTGTCAAACAGATGAACATGAACAGGTGTCAATCAGTTCACATGAGCAGCAGTAATAAAATGAACACAAAATGGCATATTTCTGACCACACATGAATATGCTTGATTCCCATTACAATAGTTTTCATTGTTCATTTTTTTAACTTCATTTTTGTTTCTTTGTTTATATTTAAATCATACTTGACAGTTTCACAAGAATGAATAATTAGGTTGAAATGGCTGTGCTACTCAGTTATTGCTGAAAAAAACCAAAACAGTAAAGCATGTTATTCTAATGGAAAGTAAATACATTTGAAGTGAAACATGATTCATAAAAAAATCTGCTGTTAACAAGGCCATCATTCAAGAGTTAATCAGCAGGGGAGCTGCTGTCTCTTATTTGTGCCACAACTCAACAGTTTTTTTTTTTCTTACTTCTGTCTCATTGTGATTGCCTCATTCTGGAAAGCTGACAAAGACAGAAACAGCAGTGTTAAACTATTCCATCTCTACAAATGCTCTTTACTTTGTCCAATCAATAAGGAAAGTTATCACTTTTAAAGATATTTATTCCATTACTCCAAGGCAGAATATTTACATCTTTAGTGTCAGAGAGATTCAAGTGTTAAATGTGTCCAATTGAAGTTACAAAAACTCACTGATCAGTAGAATAAATCAAAAGCTCATTATGCACAGAGCAGTGAATGCGGCACTGAGCTGGGAAATGAGTTGTGCCATTTGAGTGTATGGTGTAACAATTAGTGGGAAAACCCATCTGTAGTTGGCACGCTAAGTAATTCTTTCCAAAATGTAATATGGCCTTGTTCATTCTATTTTGGAGGTGACTTCAATGTGAAGTTGTTCTTGGAACAATAATAATATAGCTAAATATTCACATTGTCAAGACAAACTGATCTCTTACAGGAAAGCATGAACCCAGATTGGACTGCACTGATTAGCACTGAATGGTTAAAGAGGAACACCCATGTGATTTTAACTGTTAGTCATGTATGAATGTAAATCACCAGTAAATCCGCATGTACAATTGCATTTAACTTTCTGCCAGTACCAACTGTCTGCAGGAGCTTTCAATATGCCATCACCTAATCAAGCTTTACTGTTTGTAGTCTGAAAAGGTATACGGAAGCCCACTACTACCAGCAGATATGTCAGGATCTCCATCTACAGATGGAGAACCTTAGTTCAACAAGTGCTCTGTAATTTGGATTATGAGATTGTTGTTTACCATTTAAAGCTTCATGAAGCGGGGCTCAAAGCTGATGCTGAGCTTGTATCATTGAAGCTTTACAATGTTGAAAGTCAGCTCTCCACGACAAATTCAGCTCACCCGGTCAGCTCACCCTGAGATGTCTACTTGAAATACTGAATATCAGCCACAAGGGCATTAAAGCATTTCAGACATTCTCTCCAAGTATATTCATTGGTGTATTAATTGGTATATTCATTGGTGTGCCTTCTGCAGAGCAACTAAACTGAACTGGTTCATATAAAGCTTGGATGTTCCCAGAGCAATTTGAGCAACCTGCTTGCAGAACGAGTCAACTACAAATGTATCAGTTAAAGGAATACTCCACCCAAAAAACGATTTGGCCTCATTTTCTACTCACCCTCATGCTGAGAAACACTCTGGAGCACTTTTTTGACGTTTCAAATGCAGTTGGAGATGTTTGGGGATTTTCGTTGTCAACAAACAGGGACCGACAGAGCCCGACAGAAAAAATGGTCTATAAAATCCACGAAACGTTCCCATTTTCCTTCATACTGCTCGTCCTCTGTAATCCAAGTGTCCTGAGCGCGTAACGTCCATAATTAATTCTTAACGAGGTCATTTAGTACATTTTAAGAGCCCAAACAGGGCGCTGTCATACAGCTCCATTGCATGTCTGCGCGCGCACCCTGAACTACGGAAGCCGCGGCAGACCAAGCCAGACGCTTGCGTGCTTTCAGCGACTACTTTTCTAAATTGCAAGCGTAGAAGAAGAAGTTCCGCTGTTTATATTCTGCTGTGAGTGACCGAGCTGTGGACAATCACAAAAGTGATTGGCTACTGTTTTAAAGCTTTGTATTCGGTGTCCTGCTGAAAGGGCACAAGCGTGTTGCTTGGTCTGCCGCGGCTTCCGTAGTTCAGGGTGCGCGCGCAGACATGCAATGGAGCTGTATGACAGCGCCCTGTTTGGGCTCTTAAAATGTACTAAATGACCTCGTTAAGAATTAATTATGGACGTTACGCGCTCAGGACACTTGGATTACAGCGGACGAGCAGTATGAAGGAAAATGGGAACGTTTTGTGGATTTTATGGACCATTTTTTCTGTCGGGCTCTGTCGGTCCCTGTTTGTTGACCACGAAAATCCCCAAACATCTCCAACTGCATTTGAATCGTCAAAAAAGTGCTCCAGAGTGTTTTTCAGCATGAGGGTGAGTAGAAAATGAGGCCAAATCGTTTTTTGGGTGGAGTATTCCTTTAAAGCAGCTTTATACTCACAGTCAAAACCAGTGTTGTGTCAAGTGTACATTTCAGGGGAGAAATGTGAGGCTCAACAGGAGGAAATGTGATTGAATTGAATTTATCTTAAATATAGTGGCCAAATTCTTCATTGAGAACTTTGTTTGAACTTACTGGAACCCTTTGTTGTTATTTTGGGTCTCTTCTTAAAATCCACACAGTTGAGCCTCACGTCTCCCTTGATGACGTCATGGATATTGTAGTTCTCTCTGGGGTTTGAAGCTCAGCTACTCGGTTCAAACAGAACGTCAAACATGAAGCTCCAGGTACATTATCCACCTCTAACCTGTCAGTCACCATAATCACACAGTTTGTCCTCCAGTCTCCCGTCTGCTATGTGAGGAGAAACGGCGCAGCTGGCACGATAAAAAAACTGTGCAAATTGTTGTGGTGCAGCCGGCATCGTGATTAAAAAAAAAAAAAGAGGCTTTAGGCCGAGTTGGTAAGCAGCTTACAGTCAAGTCGGCACCGACCAACTCGGCCACTTGAGAGCCCCCCCACCCCCCAGTGTGGACATTCGGACACCGCCATAGTTTCATGTTAATTTCCACCAGGTGTCAAGACCATCACAGGTGCAAGCAATGACTCCTCATGAGAGAGAGTGAGGGAAACTGAAACCAAAACAATTTCCTTTAGGAGTCATCATTGTTTTTATATCTTTAACTTTCCAGCAGTTTTTCTTCTGTTGAATTAATAAAGTCTAATTTATATTCTAATTAGTTACAACTCCTGACGTTTTCTTCATGACTTGTTTAATGGAGGAGGAATGCTTCAATAATCCTGAACAAACAAAGTCTCAACAGTATGAGAAACTTATCTCGCAAGTAGGCAAGTAATACAAATGTACTCCATATTATATTTACTACACCCATTCATACATCAGGTGCAGCAATTTTCAGATTTAGAAAGCTGTATTTATCCCATAAGAGGCAATTCACTCACATTCATGCATGCACTTATTGCAGAACTCAATAATCAACTGAAACAAGTTCTCTCTCTGCAACATTTTTGAAATGTGTAGTTGTTTCCATGATAGATGGATTGATTACTGACTTCAGTATCTAACATCACCTCTTAATGAAAATTCAATCAAATAAAGAATATATGCAAACATTTTTGAAAATTTCAAAAGGACCCAAGACAATATGTGATTGAGTTTGAAACTGGGGCTGTACAATAAAATATCAATTGGAAAAAGGCCACACACAATGAGAGGGATTCGAGAAGCAACAATTTGTCAAATTTACTTGTGCTTTTTTTCACTTCTTCACCTTCTCTGAACTTCCCAGTGTACCTCATCTATCAGCAATTATGGACTCTTGGCCACTATATCCATTTAAAACTGCTCATTTCTGCTGTGACTTTGCATTGTGGTAACCCTCCAATCACCACAGGTTTTGTGATGGTGAGAATTTATTCTTTCATTCATTCAATGCTTCATTCATTCATTCATTCATTCATTCATTCTGTAAAGCACTTAAGAGCTGTGTTTTAGGAAAATGCTATAAACATGCAGTTCATATTATAATTGAGAGACATAAAAGGCATTTAAAGATTTATTTCTAAAAAAAAAAAAAAAAAAAAGCATTTTAAGGAAGTGTCCAGTAAATGTAATGTAAATGTAAACTGTAAATGTAAACGTGAAATAGAGCCTTATTTTGCCACTGTTTTTGCTTGTCTTTTTCTTCCATAAATAATTCAGCAGTTTGCTGTGGCTGATATTATGTGAGGAAAACAGATGTCTGTACAACAGCTAACATAATATGAACACAGACTGACAATAGACATACTTTATTTCACTTTTGTTTTACCAGGTATTTACAGGTAGTTGAAAAGCAGTTCTCATTTACAACTAGAATTTGGCACTCAGAGAGCGCAGCCCTCCGCCACGGGTCAAATCAGTCACCAACAACAATAACAACACCATATATAATAAAACAACATTGTGATTGGGAGTGTGATTGCGGCGCGGCGAGGCGCGTGCATGCCACACAGGCCCCCTGTCGGCAGGCCTGGCCAACTATGTTCTGGCAGTTATGAAGTCAGTATGGACACTTTAAAATAATTCAACAGATAATGTTTAATGCCTGTGAAGGAAATGAGAAGTGATTGTTAAAAGACCACACAGTTGTTCAAGATGGACTAAACACTGAACAAGAAACAAAATAACACTCAAACAGACAAATATTATGAACAAGAGTTATGACTTAGGTTATGGATTTGATGACTGTAGTTAATAGAAGAGAGGGTTTTTGGGACTTTACCTGTGTTTTCTAGAGGGACAGTTGACATCAATCTTTTCGTTACTGTGGTCACAAAACATTGGCACCTCTAACGTAGACGTTCAAGTACGTTTAATTTACTTACATGTTTTGTCGCACAGTTTTGTGTTTTTTGTTTACAAATCACTGCTGGTGGACTGATGTTATTTCTCCGTGGTAGAGGGTGGCACACTTCTGCGTTGTTTAAATCTTGCTTTATCCCTTTTGGGACTTTAGGGACTTTTTAAGTTTATCTCGCTCCTCAGCTGATTAGCTTTGCCACTGGTTAGCTAGTTTTCAAACTAGCGTTGCACTTTCAGCCCATGATCTACATCAGCGTCATAGTCCAAGCCGTGTCCAGAACCGAAAAATAGTTATTCCATAAGGCGAAGTCAGAGGTCAAAAACCAGAGTCAAGATCCAACACTGAGCACTAAAACATACAAGCCAATGAGTCAGCTGCACAAACAGGAAACAGGAAGTCTCACACTAAAGAGGAAATCTGATACAAATTGAATTAAGGTGTGATAAACCACGGTTAAGTTATGGTTTAGTAGGGAGGCAGACACTGCTTTACACAGAGCCATGCAGTTTGGAAAAAAACCCTAATTAAAAAAAAAAAGAAAAACAAAAGAAAGCCTTTGTGTGTGCTTTTGTTGTCTTTTCTCACAGGTAAGTTTTTTAATGGTCTGAAAGATTTAGGTGAGACAAATATGTAAAGAAAAATAAAAGCTCAGGTAGCGGGCAAACATTTTTTCACACACTATATGTCATTTGAAGTGAACCGCACACACACACACTTTTCCATTGCATATACTTCTAACTTAGCCAGTGAAAAGCCTTGTGTGAAACTATAGAACTGGTTGAATGAGGATGTCTGATTGTTACTGAAGACAGAAAACGTAGCTATCAACTCAAGAGGATTTGAGAGCACCTGGCCCTTTACTAGTCCCAAAATGCAAGTAAATGACCCTTTTTTCTCCAAGTAATATGGAGAAGTTGGCTCATTGTAAGCAATTTCATTGAAAATGCTGCATAGTATTATTATGAGACAATTGGGTCTGGGCTGAATCCGGGGAAGGTTATCAGGCGAGCTGAAATTCAGCAGTTCTATTTCAAACATTAATCATTCTGATTATTTCTCAACAAAGAGTTTGGGTTGAAGATGAGGCAGTGTAGAGGGGTTTTGCCTCTCATTAGCCAAGGAAAAATGATGTCTGCTCTGGTGTGGAAAAAAAAAAAAAATCCCCTTTTCTCTTGGTGAACCTGCGTGAACGTCTGGACTGTGAAAATTGGGTAACAACAATGGTCCTCCTGCCAAAAGCCCAGATTTGTTCGGCTGCACAACATTGAGCTGGTGATTCCCGTCCATCTGTTCCTCAGCACAGCCTTATATTCAAGCTAATTGCATGACTGTGATCAGCAGCATCAGTCATTCAGGAGGGCTGATCTGCTGAACTCCACTCAAAAACATCAACTCCATGTTTTTCACAGGAAATTGTGACAATGCAGCAGGTGTGGAGGGGGCAGAAAGAATAAAGAAAGGATGAACAAAGTCCCAAAAGGAGGGGTGGTTCTCTATTACGTTGTATGCTGGACAAACAGCACAAGAAGATTATTGTTACAATATTATATTTGTATGAGGGCACATTAATGTATGCATATTTCAAAATTCAGTGTAAAGGCACTTAATGTACTTTGTCCTCTAAAATGCTACTGTTTTTAATGCATGTTAAATGTTCACCACAAAGAAAGCAGTGTTATTTTATTTACTTTATGTTGTTGTTGTTGTTGTTGTTGTTGGGTTTTTTTTTTACCTTAAATATACCATGAAGTCCCCTCAGGCTCTGACTTTAACCCATAACCTTTAATTAATCATCAAGCATGCCCATGCAACACAGAACATTTCTCAATTCACCCAAGAGAGCTCTTTTAAGTTTCTGATGAAGTGATTATACTAAAGAGACCCTATAATATTAAACAGTTAGATGTTAAATATTGCTGTAACCTCTTGTTAACTGAAAATATTGTGTTGACATACTTTAGTTAGGACAATGTGTTGATTTCATAAAAGGGGAAGCCAGCATATGGGAAATCATTTCTTCTAAGGGGCCACTTCACTTTTATATGGAGCCCCGGACATGAGATGGTAAAAAAAAAAAAATTAAATTGTGGCCACGAATTACTAATTCGTTCCCACAAATTAATAAATCGTGCGCACGAATTACTAATTCGTTCCCTCGAAATAATTAAATCGTGCGCACGAATTACTAATTCGTTCCCACAAATTAGTTATATCATTCATATACTGAACAGTTCAGTAAAGTTGGCAGCATATTGACAGATACGGACTTTCAGTCTCAATAACTCTTTAACAAAATGTCAGTAGCATACAAAGGGCGCTGCATCCCATCGTTGTGAGGTGGACGATATGCTATAAGCTCATTTTTATTAAAAATATCTGTCTATCAAGCAGCAGAAACAATATTGATTTCAATCAGCACCCGGTAGTGCTGCGGGCTTCAGGAACTGTCTACAATTTACAAGACGCAGCAACAGTGAAGACAAAGACCATATCCAATAAATTTGATGGACTCTATGCACAACTCAACCACTTCCTGAACTTCAGGAGGCTCCTTGTTTCCTGTCTTTCATGATAGGACGAGCTGATTAATCCAGGTGTGTCTGACCATTACTGTTGTGGTTACAGAGGTCAGGACACCTGGATTAATCAGCTCGTCCTATCATGAAAGACAGGAAACAAGGAGCCTCCTGAAGCTCAGGAAGTAGTGAAGTTGTGCATAGAGTCCATAGGAGACAAATGAAGGTTGTAGCGATTATGGTGACACTGTAGTAAATCCCAGTGGTGGTATTACATTTTTTTTTTTTGTTGTTGTTGTTGTTTTAGTTGTTTTTTTTTTTTTTTTTTTTGAGCCATTTGTCTTCACTGTTGCTGCGTCTTGTAAATTGTAGACGGTCCCTGAAGCCCGCAGCACTACCGGGTGATGATTGAAATCAATATTGTTTCTGCTGCTTGATAGACAGATATTTTTAATAAAAATGAACTTGTAGCATATCGTCCACCTCACAACGATGGGATTCAGGTGCCCTTTGTATGTTACTGACATTTTGTTAAAGAGTTATTGAGACTGAAAGTCCGTATCTGTCAATATGCTGCCAACTTTACTGAACTGTTCAGTATATGAATGATATAACTAATTCGTGGGAACGAATTAGTAATTCGTGCGCACGATTTATTAATTCGAGGGAACGAATTAGTAATTCGTGGCCACAATTAATTTTTTTTTTTTACCATGTCATGTCCGGGGCTCCGTACTTTTAAAATCTTTTTTATGGATTTTTTGAGTAACAGATTTTAAACATCATGAATTGCTCTCTTCAGACTGGTACCTTCCCCACTGCCTTTAAAACAGCGGCAGTCAGGCCCCTTCTGAAGAAGAGCAATTTAGATCCCAACATTCTGAATAACACGTAACAACGTAATAACACGTTACTGTTTTTAAAGGAGAACCATGAAACTTTTGGTTTAGCGCTCCCCCTACTGGTCTCCTGTGAAAGCTCACTGTTGTAAACGTCCTCTGCACCCCCCACCCCCGCGTGCAGAGAGCATCCCACTCCCGTTTCCTTTTTTCTGCTCGCCAGACAAAGTTTTTTTTTCTGTCTTTTTTATTCTGCCATCCATGAGCACTTAAAGCGATACTTCAACATTTTGGCATATTGGCCCATCTAGGGCAATTCGGTAGTCATTTAGAACAGCATACTTACTTTTTTTGTGAGGGCGAGCTGTTGTTTATTCAGCGGTGAGTCTGAGGAGAGCTTCACGGCGGACATAATGGAAGTGGATGGTACAGTAGCTTCCCTCGTCAAACTCATCAATCCAACACAATCCAACAACCCCAAAACACACTTTGGTGGACACGTTATAATCCCCACATTCACTACGCTGTGAAATATTAATGCAAAATTACGAGATTGAGCGTTTTTTTGCGAAGATTGCTAAGACGGAACTACTTACTAAACATGGCGTCTGGGCGTAGTGATCTCAAAAGAAAAAGTAGTTCCCAATATTTGCTTCAATGTCGTAATGCTACAATATTATTTGTTGGTGTTTCACAGCGTAGTGAATGTGCGGATTATAACGTGTCCACCAAAGTGTGTTTTGGGGTTGTTGGATTGTCTGTTTGATGAGTTTGACGAGGGAAGCAACTGTACCGTCCACTTCCATTATGTCCGCCGTGAAGCTCTCCTCAGACGTACCGCTGAATAAACAACAGCTCGCCCTCACAAAAAAAGTAAGTATGCTGTTCTAAATGACTACCGAATTGCCCTAGATGGGCCAATTTGCCAAAATGTTGAAGTATCGCTTTAAGGGTGTGGAGGGTTTCATGTTTGTTTTATGCGCTTTTATACCTGTACTCCTGTACGAGTGCAGTAAAGCAGGTTTGTTCTTGCGAGATGTAGTCGGGTCAGATCCTCTGAAAGTTGCAAGTGCTGTTTTCAGGACACAGACCCCGGGGGGAGTGGAGGGACCAGCGAATCACCGTGCCAAGTCTTTGTTTACCCCCACAGGGATTCTGAAAAACATTTATTGAGGTAAAAAAGTTGCATAGTTCTGCTTTAAATCAAGTTGTAGAAGAACAGTTTTTTAACCAAGTCAATGAATTTTTAATCACAGATAACATTTTAGAAGTACATCAGTCCGGTTTTAGAGTGAACCACAGTACCGAGACGGCCTTTTCAAAGATTCAAGAATACATCAGGTGGAATTTTGATAACAAAAAACTCACAGTGTTGGTTCTACTGGACCCCAGTGCAGCTTTTGATTCAGTAGACCATCACTTTTTAATAAATAGACTGAGACACCTGGTGGGCCTCGCTGGTACTGTTCTTAACTGGTTCAGTTCTTATTTCACAGATCAATGGGGTATGTAAGTATGGATGCATGTTCCTTAGGAACTCTTGAAATTTGATATGGGGTTCCACAAGGTTCAATTTTAGGTACCATTCTTTTTAACCTTTACATGCTTCCTCTTGGAGACATCATCAGGGGACACAACATCAGTTCCAACAGCTATGCTGATGATACTCAGCTGTACATTGCCTGTCTCCTGATGACTCAGGGCCAATAGAAACCTTTTTTTAACTGTATCTCAGACATCAAGTCATGGATGGCAGTGAATCTCCCCATAGCTCAACCAGAACAAAACTGAGGTTTTAGTTATCGGTTCCAAAGGCCAGAGAGAGAAACTTTTACCAAAACTATTACCAAAGCAATATTCGGTAAGGAGGGTGCATTAATGTTTGGCCCTCATCCACCACATTCCTTCCATCCACTGGTCAAGGGGCATATCAGCACTCTGTGGGCAATAGATGCGCCCATAATATTGACTGTACCCACCTTCCTTAGTGCGGGTCTGGTGAAACTGACTACATTTCTTTTTCTAAACAGTCCATTTGTTTTTTTATTTATTTTTTTATTTTATTTTTTTTTTCTTTTAATTGCAAACATGAACAAACAATACAGATAGACAGAGACATGCAACACGACAAGCCACAACAGAAAACAGAGAGGAATCAAAACAAAACAACAACAACAACAACAAAAAACCAAAAAAACCAAAAAAAATAAAAACAAAACAACAACAACAAAAAAAAGAAACTAAACAACTAATGAGTAAGCTATTTGGTGTGTATGATACGTGTGTGTGTGTGTGTGTGTGTGTTCTTGTATTTCTATCCTTGTCGGGGCCAAATGTCCCCACAAGGATAGCAAAACGTGGAACGACGTGCCTTGTGGGGACCTTTTTCCGGTCCTAAGTAGGAGAAACAGTGTTTTCTTGGCCATGTTGTTGTTACTGAAAAAAGTAAAAGTGCAAAAACATTTCTTTAGGGTTAGGCTTTGTTGTGGTGTGGGTTTGGGTTAGGGTAAGGGTCAGGGTTAGGGGCTAGACATGAATGGGAGTCAATGGACGGTCCCCACAAGGATAGAAATACAAGACTGTGCGTGTGTGTGTGTGTGTGTGTGTGTGTGTGTGTGTGTGTGTGTGTGTGTGTGTGTGTGTGTGTGTGTGTTGGTTGGTGGGGGGGTGTGCAGTCCATTCTGGCACAAGGATTTGTGTGGCCCGGAATAGGAAGGAGCTAATAAAAAGGGGGGACTGAAGACAGCAGGTACAGTGGTGGTGGTGGTCGTGGTGGTGGTGGTGGTGGTGCCGCCTGCCTGAGAAAGCATCTGAGCCTCTGGGCAGACAGCCTTTTCCGAATCGTTAGTGGGGCACTCGGATGGCGAAGCAGAAAGTCTTCTTTTGAGTATAGCCTGCCCTGCTGTGATTAAAGTTATCTAATTGTTGGGCACCAGGATGTATTAGTGTCAGAGATGTTCATGTCTTGTTTCGCAAGTCTAAGGCAAGTCCCAAGTCTTTATGGGGTGAGATTTGAGCAAGTCTTAAGACTTTGGTCACTAGTCCAAGTCAAGTCTCAAGACTCTAAAAAAAAATCTCTCGTGTCTCTTATTTTAATCAGCCTTCAATCATCTCCTGCTATTCAGTCTATTGAGATTGCTGCACTATATCTAAGAAATTCAAAGCATCAAATGTCCCTCCTTTATCTATTAACATAAAGTATCAGTACTGATCTGCTGTTTGTTATATGATCACTTTAAACAGGGTACTGCAATGCAATATGAAGAAAACACAATGTATGATTTTCTTAGAATTTTTTTATTTAAAGGACGGTTAAAAACACCTTTTAATCGGGCTTTTAACTGACCTTTTACATTTCCTTCTGGAGTTATGTATATATTCTATGATGTAGGTGTTTTTTTAACCTATAAAATTATTTTTATAGGTTATTTTTATAAATTATTTTTATTTGTCCTACTTTCAGAATTTTATTCTATCTTACTAATCTAATAGTATTGTTTTTGTTTTTGTTTTTTTTTTTTTTTTTAACCCCAGTGTTTCCTTAGAAGGGCTCTTCACACTGGTAACTGCTTCTGGTTTGCTGCTGGTGGTGCTGTGCGTGAGTCTTTCTGGCCTCGGCAAGTTGCAGGGTGCCCCACTGTGATATGTGTTTTCCCTCGTCTGTTGGGGTGGGGAGACTGGGTGCCAGCACCCTCAGTGGTCCTGGCCTGTGACTCGATTTTAAACCAGCACAACTGGTTAAAAACCTGAGCGTGATTTTTTTACTGTGAGCTGAATTTTATTCAACATATTAAAAATATAACTAAGATTGTTTTTTATTATCTTAAAAAGATAGCCAGAGTCTGCCTGATTTTCGCTCAGGCCAGTACAGAGGTGCTACTGCATGCTTTTATTTCTTGTCGGTTAGACTACTGTAATGCCTTGGTCTCTGGTCTCCACAAAAAGAGTGTTTTAAATCTCAAATTATTACAAAATTCAGCTGCATGCGTGTTGACGAGAAACCAGGGGGCGGGCCCACATTGCATCCGTTTTAAAATCGCTGCACTGACTCCCTCTCCGCTTCAGGATCAATTTTAAAGTTCTCTTATTAGCCTTTAAGTGTCTTAATGGCCTCGCTCCTTATTATTTAGCTTATTTGTTTTTACCATATTGACCCTCGCGGGGGGGGCTGAGGTCCTCTGGCAGCGGCCAACTGTGAGTCCCAAAAACCAGAACCAAGACTCATGGTGAGGTGACCTCAAGCCACTACAGCCCCCGCCCGTTGAACAGCCTGCCGGAGAACCTCAGGGCCGCAGAGACAGTTGATATTTTTAATGGAAGGTTTAAAACACATCTTTTCAATTAAGGTTGCACCGATACTATTTTTTGGTCGCCGATAAAAATGCCGATACCGGGTGACGTCCCCAAGAGGAAGAATATAAAGGTTAAAAAGAATAGGACCTAAAATTGAGCCTTGGGGAACCCCACATCTTATTTCATAGGTTCCCTAGGAACATGTATCCATACTTACATAAAAACATGGATCTGTGAGATAAGAAGTTAACCAGTTAAGAACAGTAATAGAGATGCCGACCAGGTGTCTCAGTCTATTTATTAAAAAGTGATGATCTGCTGTGTCAATTCACTGAGGTCAAGTAAAATCAACACTTCTGTTTTTTGTTTTGTTTTGTTTTTTGTTTTTTCTTTAAAATAAATCCCACCTCATGTCATTTAAAATCTTTTAGAGTGCCGTCTCGGTACTGTGGTTCATTTTTTCAATGTTTTATTTAACCTTTATTTAACCAGGAGAATCCCACTGAGATTAAGAACCTCTTTTTCAAGGGAGTCCTGGCCAAGAGGCAGCAAAGAAAAGCATACCGGTGATGTATTTCTAAAATGTTATCTGTGATTAAAAACTCATTGACTTGTTTAAAAGCCAGAAATTTGCTTAAGAATGGTAAGTTGGATGCAGGTCTTTAAATGTTCAAAATGTTGGGGTCTAAATTGTTCTTCTTAAGAAGGGGCTTCACCACCACTGTTTTAAAGGCAGTGGGGAAGACACCTTGCCTCGTAAACCAGACCCGCCCCCTCCTCATCCGTTTGGATGTTGGAGATGAGCTCAGTCTGGGTAGGAGCCCATAGAAGGGGATTTCACGCAGTCCTGAAACGGTTGAGCCAATCAGCGTTGCCGCTTTTTGTTTTCAAATTTTTTTGGCGAATTCCGGTGGCTAAACCGGAAGTGATGCTATCGCTGCGCGTAGCGGAGATGATGGACTTTAACTTTAACCATCGTCTGAAAGCTGCAATCAGTAAAATCAGTAAAGTTATAGCCAAAATACCAAGAATTACAACAATCAAGCAAGACCAAGAGTCTGCGCTTGGTGAGTTTCTAACAGGAAAAGACGTTTTCGCGTGTCTTTGCGTGTAAGGAAGCTAGAGCTAATGAGCTAATGCTAATCCTTAGAGAAGCGAACGCATTTTGATGACGTATTTGTTTTGAAGCGCCGATTGGCTGAAGTGCGCTGTCAGTCAAAGGAGTAACCGACACCCCCTGCAAGAAGTTTCAATGGGCTCCTATCTAGACTAAGCCCAAATCCAAATCCAAATGTGGATGAAGAGTGAGCGGGTCTGGTTTACGAGGCTAGAAGACACCTGTCTGAGGAGAGCAATTCATGATATATTAAAACTACCCCTCTAAGAATCCAAACAATGTTTTTTAAAAGTGATGTGGGAATGGAACCTAACAGGCAGATTGTTGGCTTTACTTGGGAGAAAAACTCAACCAAGTGTCCTTGTGTCAACCAGGTCAAAACTCTGCAGTGTTTCCTCAGGCATGGACAACGGTTCACCTGTGTTCACAGATAAAATTTGTTGCAATAAAAACAACACAATTTCTCCAGCAATGGAGTGGTAATAAAACAATTTATTTATGTATATTATATTATTTATAAAAATCTATTTATCTGTGAATATTTGTGTACAATAAGGTAGTGGTTGGCAATCATGCCACCATGCTGTTTAATTTAACCATTATGTATTTATTGTTCAAGTATGTAGGTAGAACAGGCCCTCTAGTAGCAATCATCAGAATGAGGTGAAGGCAGGATTGCCATCAGTCAGAGGTCCGAACTCATTTCAGTTTCAGGGCTGCATTCAGTTGAATTTGATCACAATATAAGACAGGACCATAACATTGTATATCAGTATATTTAAAGAGGAGAAGTCGTGGGCAATTTGATGATACACTATCCAATGTCCTGATTCAAATACTCTTCAGGTGAATGTGAGTTAAAGGCCTGGCGCTTCTTCAAATATGTACTCACAGATGTTTGTTGAGTTACGTGTTTCAATTGACAGATATTCACTGGCACAAATTTTTTAAGAAAAAAAAAAAAGTTAACCTCAAAAAAAAAAAAAAAAAAAAAAAAAGCACACAGATAGCACTGTTACTAACTGATATTTATTTAAAAAAACCCACACCATTCAGATGTCTGGGCCGGGGTTGGAAGGAGGAAGAAAGCCTTCACGGAGAGAGGAAAAACCTTTCCTGACAGCCAGGGTCTGATTCCCTTTCAAATATCCTCTGCTTGACAGCACACATTACACTATTGTTCCTCCCCTTATCTGTCATTTGAATCAGTTCTTCTGTCAAATTTTAATCCCCCTATCTGTCACAGGATGACTAAATGGCTTCCTCTCTGTGGGTTTGATGTCATTGCTGCCCTTTCGAAACAGAACAAAACTTCTGAAATGTCGCTGAAATGTAGAGCGCCATAAAACCACGAATGTGAACGTTGCTGACATGTCGAAGTTCGGCCCAGGCCTATCACCTTTCATCTTTGTTCATTTCCATCACAGGTTCCTGTGTACTGACTTTTGTGAAATCCACTGTGTGAGCACTGGTGAAGTGTTGCCATTAGTTTAAGGTCTTGTAGGATATCCCTGCATCAGTGAATGTATATTACAAGGCTAGTCGAGCTATGGAAATCTAATTTTTTTTAATTGCATTACGTTATTTACCTATAAAATTATTAAAAGCTATTTTTTGCAAGTAGTGGTTCACAACCTTTATTTTCCATTAAGATTACCCATTAATTTTCATTTAGATAATCTTGATGGGATTATTGGATAAAATAATCCTATCAAGAATATTTTCAAGAATGACTGAGGTAACAATCTCTAATTTTTGATTCACCAGAGTCCATTCACCAGTCCATATTCTCCTGAAACTTCATAGTTTAAGTGTTGAGGGTCACCGTAATGGTGATTCAACTTCATCATCTGTCTGTATGAATTTCTATGTACTCACTGTTGTTAATGTTTAGAGCAGGGCTGTCAAACTCAGATCCTGGAGGCCTGCAGCCCTGCTCTTTATTTCACACCTGAATCTCATGAAGGTTCCATCACTAAGTTCAGCAGAAAACCTGTCAACGAGCCTGACTTACTAAACAGAAAAGTCTTAAGCCTAGCCTTGAAAGTAGAAACTGTGTCAACTTCCCTTACTGAAACTTGGAGTTGGTTGCACAATGACAGGAGCCTGATAGCTGAAAACTCTGCCTCTAGTTCTACTTTTATAAAACCTTGGATCCCCCAGTAGGCCAGCACTCTGAGACCAAAGTGTTCAAGTGGAA